>NC_056746.1:576743584-576848283 GCF_019279795.1 Protopterus annectens
ATTCCATTCTACAGTCTGACATCATATCACTGATAAGCTAATTAAACAAAATGTAAACATTAACTCCTGTGTTACTCACTGGATATCAAATTGGCTCACTGACAGAACCCAGTCTGCCTGTGTTGGAGGTACACACTCAACCAAAAGAGTAGTCAGCGGTGGTATTATCCAGGAATCTGTACTAGGATAACATCTTTTGTTATCTAGTTTGCTGATGGGAAGGCCAACACCAGGTGTGTGTACCCGACAAGGTTTGCTAATGATTGGAAACTGGGAGCTCTCTTAAACACCCCAGCTGACCACTGGATTCACAGGAAGACCTAATATGCACTAACAAGTGGTGCTTAAATCACAACCTCAAATTTAAATGTTGCAGAATTGTATCTTCTGGCAAAGGCAGACATCGGTGTTCCTATCACATAGGTGACACCCCCCCCAAAAATAAAAATGGCTGTTTTATTATGGACTTTGGCATTTTCATTGACAATTAACTATCCTTTGACCACCTTTTTACTGTTGTTAGGAAATCCTTTTATATAGCCAGGCTAATCACCAAGGGTGTATCTCCTAGATCCAAGGAAGTGATTATCTCTTCTACTCCTCCCTTATTGAATCAGTTATAGAGTACAAGTTTTGTTACTTATCCAAGCATGTGACCCACCTCAAGTGACCATATTTTTTCATTTCTTTACTTACAATGAAGGGTATTATCCACTTGTACCCTGGCCACCTTAGTGTTCTCATTCTTTTCCATGTCCTAGTGATCTTTGAGAGGCTCTTTGCCTAGTCTACTGAGCTTTAAATGATCTGGTCCTATGCGGTCTCCTTCACATCCACAAAACTAGTAACACCCTAAAGTCTCACATAAGAGATCTGAACTTCCAGCACAATATAAAAACGACCTGTTGATGTAATAGAAATCTATCACAGAGAACATCTCTTTTATGAAATAGACACCACTTGGATGTAAAGCATAATAGGTTTTTTTTACCCTTTTTAATCACAACCTGGACAACTGGGTGGACAGTCATAAGTGTTCCTGAGGTCTAGCCCCCTCAAGTTTTTTTGGAGGGAGGACATAACCACGTTCAAAGTAATTCATCCTTTTGGGGGTCTGGTATTACTTCATGATTTAGTAAATTCAATGTGGGATTATGTAGCTAGGCTACAAATGTTACACTCCAACAACTAGTGTGACTGCTGTTCAGTTTCTGTATGTCTCTCAGTGCTTGTGATAAGTTGGAATACTTTTAGCATTCTGTCACTGTAGTTTTGATGTAGTGGTTATTAATTTAGTTTAACAGTAAATGAAACTGCAGTTTAACTGGCTAAATAATGTAGTTTAATTAACACTATGTGAAAATTACAGTTTAATTGACTTTATTTTTTTTACACTGTGTTTCAGTATCCAAGCCTCAAATGAAGTTCAGTGTCCAGAATATGTGCCCCATTGAAGGAGAAGGCAACATTGCCCGCTTTTTGTTTTCCCTTCTTGGCCAGAGATTCAACGCACTAACTTCAACTTTGATTGACAGCTGGATTGATGTAGCTGTTTTCCAGCTAATGGAAGGGAGCAATAAAGAGAAATCTTCTGTGTTGCGTTTGTTAAATAATGCCCTGGGTAAAACATCATGGCTGGTGGGCAATGAATTTACAGTTGCTGATATTGTAACATGGTGTGCAGTCAGAGAGATGGGTAAAGCCATTGCTGTTCCAGATAATGTTCTTAAGTGGATGAATGCTTGTGAAAATTTAGCACCTTTCAGTGAAGTTTTGCAACTTCTTGGTGCCTAGCTGTTTACAAGTGTCATCATTTTTTTCACTGTGAAACTAAAGTGTTTTATCCTTGTTACTACTGCCGTAGGCAGAGTAGGCAGTTTTTTCTTATGACAAAACGTACTTGGTTATTTGCTGTTACAGGAATTGGATTCATTCAGTGTGTTCCACTGTAGCTTGAGCAGACTTACTGGATGATAGCAGGAAAGCAGTCAGCTGTCCCTGAGTATCTCTTGGATTTGTTTGTGAAAATAAGCTAACTGTTGGGAACCTGAAAGTGATAGATCTGTTTTAGTTCACAGGTGATAATAAAATTAATCCTATTGGAGTATTCTTAACCTGGAATTTGTTAATGTACAATGTAATTCATTTGTTGTGGACAGATGTCATCTCTGAACATTAACCTTAAAAATAATTTGTAGATGTGAACAAGTGCTGTCAGCAGTGAAAGGTAAGTACTGCATGACAAAACACCTGTAGAAGCATACATCTCAGCTCTGAAGTCCCTGGTCATCCGATGGCTTAACTGCAGTGCTTCACAAAAACAGTTGTACTTTGAGAACTTTTTCTACAGGCTTTGATAATCCTCAAATCAAAAATAAGAATTCTGTGATAGCGACTGAACTAAGTGATACTACAATTTCTCTGCGACTGTTGGTTCCCACACATGCAGGTCACCATGAGGACAGTTTGTTCTTGCATTTGGCAGGTCAGGTAGCCAGAAGTTTATCCTTTAAGAACACAGCACATACATCCGCAGATGGTACAGGCGCAAGGGTACCAGATTATCCAGTTCTTCAGTATTCTAATTGTTGCCAAGCAGCTGTTGATGTTGGTAAGTGTGAGAAAGATATATTTTTGAATAAATTCGATATTCAGGGAAATATGATTAGGTCACGCGGTATAAAAGTACACACAAAAAAGTATAAAATTATTTTAATTTACCATTTTTACATTTGATGGTTTCTGCTAGAAGTTCCATGTGCAACTATTATTTAAAAAGGACTTTAGATCCTAACCTGATGGAATGTCATTTTTTGTCGCAACCAATGTGCATCTGTCTGACTTCAGAATGCAGTGTTTTGCTCTTTGGGTCTCTTCTACCACTGTGAACTTAATTCTGTGCTTGCAGCTAAGAGTAGTGTTTTTCCCATACATAAAATGTTCGTATCACTTGACGTAGGCCTCCTCTCTGAAGACATTTCACTTAAGAATACATTAGCAAAATATTTTTACAAAATATTTTTCTGTGCAGTCAGTGAAGCAGAGATTTGAGTGTTCCTTACAAGGGGTAGTGAATGAAAGCATTTGCTACATTCCCTGTGGCACAGGCCATGATGTCATTTCCACAACAGTGGACTCTCTCTAACCAGTGCTTGCTGTCCTGGCATCAGCTTCAGTTACATATACCTCTTGCTGATGCAATTATGTGCCATTAAGCACTGTGTCTGTCCTACTGCTCCAAATTTTTTAAGCAAGGTAAAGTCTCTTGTCATTTTCTTATGAGACTTCGGTAGTATGTGCTCCACAAGGCCTAGTTTGGAGCTTTAATAGTGTCTATGGCATTGTAGAAAGTTCCTCTTCTAACCCTTTCTGAATGAATTTAAGGCATCTGTCAGCTCACAACTTTTTTTCTGTAACCAGATGTCATTTTGATGCCATTGAAATTACAGCTAGAAATGGAGCGTTAGGAATACATTTGGGTATGATAACTTTGCTCTGTAGGAGTGTGTTATGTTTCAGCTTCAGCACACGGCACTCATAGACCTGAAGAAAACTCAGTCTTTGTATTAACATCCTTTTTATGTATGTTTTTTACTCACCATGGCTGCTAGCCATTAGTCCTGTCTCCAGACAAAGTTTGCTTCATCATCAGCTCACTTGTAGGTCAAATGAGGAATATGGGCAATTGCAGCCTCTTGCTGGCCATCATACGGGTGACTACAAAGGATGTTGTGGTCCTTCCAATCCCCACTCTACCTCCTTTTCCATCTTGTTATGAATTGTGCCTTGCCTAGTACAGTCCTCATCCCAGCACCCTGAGGGTATGGTTTCACACCTCTGCTGCAATCCAGGCAGTTGACATTTAAGGCTGGATATTAATTATCCCCAGGCAGGGGAACTACCCAGCCACACCGCAGTTATCATAGCCATCCATTTGTCCTTGTTATGGGAAAGAATTTTTGATAGTCCTAACTCAACTCTTGCTGGTTTATGTGGGCACTTGCTCCTTCTATACCTTCCAGTGCATTTGAATGCACCCATCTACATGACATGACAGGCTACCACAGAGTGGCTTGGAAGCACTAGCTCGCATTCCTAATCCTTGCAGGCTTTGATGCCTGCAAACCTCTGCTTGCTAGGGTGCAATTACAGCAAACCAAAGCCAAAAACCCTCCCCTAAGGATTGGCAAACATTCACCCCCTTTCTCCCTAGCCAGTTTATCCAGCCCTCAAACTCACTAAGCAAACCCAGTTCACTTGGATGGCAGTCCAGCGTTTTTCCTGGCTGCCGCTGAGATGTTAACTTTCTTTTTATTTAATGTGTTCTGTTGGGACAGGCTAACTGACCACAAGGCTATTCACAGTGAAGGCGTAGGGAGATTCTTTGTCATTACTGCTGTTTTGTCTTGCCCTTAACTAATTAAGTTGTGAATTCCACATACCAATTCTTACAGGTCAAAAATCCAATAACACCTCATATATTTGGAATTAAACCAACAACTGACTTCAAAGCTACATGGAGCTCAACGAACTGGATTGAGTATAGGTTTGAAAAATAATTTCTTAACCAACAGAGGTTACCAGTTAAGCACTTTCATCCTGTAAGAACTTCTTCAGAGCTGGTAATAAGCCTCCCCTTTACCAAAATAAAGGAGTGGAATAAAATTACATAAGTATGTAATAAGTATAAATTAATAGATTAACAATCAATAACAATCAAATAAATATAATACAATTACCAATTAACTGTGTTATCTCAATAAATAAAACTTCTGTGTATATATATATATATATATATATATATATATATATATATATATATATATATATATATATATATATATATATATATATATATATATATATAATCTTTCCTATCTTCGTGTAAACTAGTGTCAGAAAATATTGGTATAAAGCAGTGTTAAAAAAGTGGTAGAAAACAATTATTAGAAATATTGTTTTGAATATATATGTCATTGTAGGGCTTATCTGAAAGCCCAGTCTTTCATAAAGTTTCATAGGTAAATACTAGGCTATCAGTCTGCAGACTGTTACAAGCCTAGCCAATGACCAGAGGTCAGAGTCAAACTGTGCACTTTGTATCTGTGAGGTAAAGACTTTCACAATTCTGTCAACCCCTGCCACCTAAAAAAGGAGGGAGTATCCATTTTGATGCATTTGTTTTACTGCCTTCAGATTGCCAATAGCCTCAACCCCCTCCACTTTCCTGTTGTCAAATGTATTATCAGTTGCTCCTCCTCCTGTAACAGATATCCTTTCTCAGCTAAATCTCAGTGTAATAATGAAATCTTACCCTTATTTGCTTACTGGTAGTGCTTTCCTTTCCCCTTTCATTTTCCAATTAACTGATCCAGGCTCTGTTCATTGATCCTACACATCAGTATCTTGATGTCTGTATCTTGATGTCTGTCTCTTCACTCACCCTTCATCTTACCTCCTCCTTGCCAGCTCTGCTTTTATCTTTAATTCTTCACTATCCTTCATCCTGCTTCTTATGGCCACTTGCTGTGCCCTGTTGTATACCCCAAGCTTCTACCTCTCCTTGTTCAGCAGATTGCAACTTACTAAGCCTATCCTGTAGAGCCCATACTTCCCGCATCTTTTATTTTCTCATTTCCCCTGTTCTAGCCACAATGTTATCCCTCCAGGCAGCTTTTATCCCATCCCATTTACAAATTCCTAATGTACCTTGGCATTTTTGTGTAGGTCTGCTGTCTCCATTTATTTATTTATTTATTTATTTATTTATTTATTTGACATTTGTTAACCGGGTTGGTCCAACTGAGCTAAAAGCCCATTTTCAGTGGAGACCCACAGAGAAAAGCTCCATGTAGATTATACAATATTATAAAATTTGTAAAATTTCAAAGTTCAAATGGCAATGACAAAGGAGTACAAATGACCAAAAACAAGCACCATTTTCTTAAGCACGAGTTTTTTTTTTGTCTTCTTCAACTAAGTGAAAAAAAGTAGAATTTGATGTACTCTCTCCTCAGCCAGTGTCCAGGAGCCCATCTGCACCCTCCAGTCTTCTGGTTTCCTAGTTTCCAGTTCATCTTAATGGCATGATCTGATTGTTAGTACATGCAGGTATGATTTCCTCAAATGTTTTTCCCATCCACTAGTAATCTCTACATCCTACTAGCATGTTTCATTTCACAACTTGAAAATGTAAACCCTGCCTTTCATGGACTTAATTCTAGCCATTCATCTAACAGTCTCTTCTGTGTCATCTCTCCTGCTTGGGCTTTTTGATTATACCTGCAACATAAAACTGCTCCAAATTTCCTATTGCTTTTGGTATCTAAAACTACATTGAAGCCATTGCATGTAATTAGTCTGCTTCCTTCTTTCATTACCACCTAAACATTCTTCAGCAAATTTTAGAAAACTTTGTGTCTGTCTGCAGTGGGCCCACAGAAAAAGCCAAGGATCACTCCTGTGCTCCATCTCAGCCACAGACCTGCCACTTACCTGCTTTCTTCATCTTTAGCTACCTTCTCTGACTTCCATTGTTAGCATGCAGTATTTTGTATGCCATGCTAATTACCATTTTTTCAACAGCAATTTCTCTTTTACCTTTAAGTAAAAACTGTACCAGAGCTGTTATTTCACTGAGTACTTCCATATGCCCCTCCCTTTGCCTGTAATATGTTATCAATCCCTGGTAGTGAAGGCAGTCTCTAATCTGTGGCCCAAACTTCTGATTGGTCTCATTTTACTGTGTTACCTTTTCCTCTTTAGTTAATTTTTCCAAACCCCTTGTTTCCTTTGCTAATTTTTTTCAATAAATTCCAGTCTTCCCCCTTATTTTCCTATGCCCCTGCTTGCAGTCATTCATATTGGTAAAATCTCCTTTCTTCATTCCATTGGTGGCTTAGTTCTTAGAGTACTTTCTATTACTTTATGACTGTAATATTCTGTATAATTGTTCATCTTGAGGACCTGTAGCCAAAATCCTCATCTCTTCTTGTTTTTCAAACTCACTGGGTTTCATAACCATCACTTGCCACTTTGATATACAACCTTCTGCTCATTTTATATATATGAGCCTTAACTATGTTGTTATAAAGTCTCACTTCAAATCAGAAAATATAAACCCCCCTTGTTCTGATGATAGAATCAACTTACCTCACTTAACGATTTTCCTCTTAACTCTCCCAAATATGTTTCCTTCAACTCTACAATTATTGTCCACATTTTCTCCTCTGGTTGATAAGAATATGCGTGAATTGTATATAAAGCTAACATTCTTAGTGTCTGTACCCATAATCAATAGCTTCCAGTTTCTCAGTTTTTGTATTATCTTCTGTTTAGCTTCTTCCATCATATTCTTAGCCGCCATGATAGATTTTTAATCCATGTACCTAAATATTTCATTGTATCGAGCCCCCATAAACATCAGTATTGCTGAACCAATTAATGTGTGGGTACATAATTTACTGCAGTAGCTTTTGTTTTATCTTCATTAATTTTATATCCCCAAAAGACTTGAAACTTGTCTCAAAATATTTCATAACATCAAAATGCCAGATGTGCCATACCACTTAATTTGTGAGTTCATTATTTTCTTTGCTACGGCCTGCCATAAATGTAAAGCAAACAAACAGGAAAGAACATCCCTGCCTGATTCCTTTGTTCAAACACAGCTTGTCAGAGAGGAGCCCTCCCATCTTAATTGTTCCCTCTGACCCTATATCCTCCTAATTAACTGTATTATTCTGACAGGGCACGCAAATACTACCATCGTCCTACTCATAAAGTCCCTACTGACTCTTTCAAATGCTTTCTCTGCATTAAGACCCACCAACAGCAGCAGCATTTTTCTGTTAATGTTGTCAGATGTGTACCTCCCTCCAGAAAACCACATTCATCCTTATCTTTCAATTTTGGCAACAACTTTGCCATTATCTTTGCTGGTGTAGACCAAAACACTTGGTAATCATGGTTTAAAATGGAAATGGGTCTATATAAAGCAGGATCTGAAGGGTCTTTACCCTTTGTGAGTAATATAGCCCTAAAGCCTTCTTTCAAGATATTGGTACTTCCACCTTTATAATACTGTTAAACAAAACTTTCCAGATTTTTTTTTATCAATTTCTTCCCACCAAAATTCCAAACTTACATAGTAATATGATCCATTCCTGGAAATTTCCCTGTTGTTGATTATGCATCACCATTTTATCTCATCTCCTCCTGTCGTAGTTAATTGTTGAGTCTGCTCTTCTTCTAACCCTGGCATAATTAAGTCTTCTGTAAATATTTCCCACACACCCCCAGGACTTAATACATGCCTCCTTTTGAAATCTGCCTAAAAAGGCAACTGAATTGTTGATTGTGATTGGTCATGAGCTTTTTTAAGAACATTGACAGTAAATGAATGAATTAGATCTGATAAAGGGTATTGTAGTACCTGGAAGCACTTATCTTCTCTTGACTTTGGTTGTTTTTATCTTTCACCCAGTTTTTACCTTCAGTAAATTTACATTTTATTTGTTATGCTGTGATAGTAGTGATACTTTTTATACAGTGTTTATTTTTGTTGCAGTACCTACCTTTAGTAGTTGTGTTTTTACTTCTCTTTGTTGTTTATATATATATATATATATATATATATATATATATATATATATATATATATTACATTCACAGTGTAATCAATTCACTTTTACATCCTCTGTCATTAACTTTAACCGACTTCTGCCCAGCTCTTATTACTGTATAAAGCCTGGATAACGTACAACTAAGAAAAATTATTTTCTTGATTTCATGTTTGACATATGAAGCAGCCACTCTTGGGAATTTCCTCACATTGTGTTTAAAATACCTGTGACTGCACATTATACAGAACTGCTTTACAACGTAACATGCAATTTACATCCTGAATTTTTTTATAAATATTAATAATAACAAAATGGTTTTACTTACAATTACTTCTTCATTCTCTTCAGTCTCCTTCTATATGTTAATGATGTAAAGTGGGGTATATACTTTACAGTTTAACACAGTCAAATTCTAGTCCTAGTTGCACATCCACATTTCACCTTTGTTCCTTTTATCCAATAGTATGTATGCTTTCCAGTCTAATGTATTCACCAGTTTCACAGTGTTGTTGGTCTTTCTTCTTCATAGTCTGTGTTTCCTAACAGTGTTGTCTGGTTCAAGTCCAAGGTACTCCCAATTCTAATCAGCTGCTGTCTCGAGCAATTTTTCTTTGGAACAATGGAAAATGTTTCACTGGCAAAGTCTGTCTGTGGTTTTGTCATTGTCAGAAGAGTGAGAAGCAGAAGCTGCCTCTGCTTGCTTGCTCACTCTTTGCTGGATAACGTTTATTTCCTCCTTAGCCTAAGTATCAAAAATGCCTGATACTCCAGGACAAATATTCTGAAGGCAGTTAAATATGGCAGCTTGAATCTCACACCTGCCTCTGCATATTTCCTGATTGCTGGCATAAACTTGCTTTTCTTCTTCCAGGTGAACAGTGAATTATCATTTTCTACAAACACTCCACTATTCCCAAATGCTTTTCCCTTATACCATAATTTTGTTAGGAGTACCTTTTTTATGTTAATAGGGTGGCTGCGGTGATGCAGGAGTTAGCGTTGCCACCTCAAAACAAGAAGTTCTCCTGTTCGATTCTCGGCTGAGGTGCTTTCAGTGTGGAGTATGCATGTCCTTCCTCCGGTTACGTGGGTTTCCTCTGGGTGCTGCGGTTTCCTCCCATATCCCAAAGGCATGCTGCAGGTGGATTGGACATTCTAAATTGGCCCTAGGTGTGTATGTGTGTGCCTTCTGTGAAAGGTTTGGCAGTGGGCTGACAACTCGACACTGTAAAACTCCACTGCTAATTGTTTTTTGGACCATTGTTCCACTGTGGAGATCCCTAACAGGAAAAGCCGAAAGGAGAAGAACTTTATTTTTTCTAATATGAATGCATCTTTGCTAATGTAGGTTTTGGATGAACATTTTGGTCTTGTAGGGATGGGTACCTTAATGTAAAGGAAATGATTACTTGTGCATTTTGCCCATCGGGGGAAAAAAAGATGTTCTGTGGTCTTGTGATTAGGAAATGGATGTTTCTTGCAACAAGCTCACACAATAAAAAGGTTAAAGGTTCTTGTATGTATTTTCACTGAATGTGGACAGAGCAGAGAACAGATAGCAAGGAAGGGAAATAAATACCTGCTTCCTGCACTCGTCTGTTGCTACCCATTCATTGACGGTAGCAATGAATTACCTGATCCCTAGCAAGACCTGCTGCATATATTGAAACGTAGACATCTGATTCAAGAATATTGAATGAAATAAACACCTGCCAGTGCATTTATCTGTTGGTACCCACTCACTGAAGCTAGCAATAAATTACCTGATCCCTATCAAGACCTGCTGCATATACTGAAATACTGGCATCCGATTCAAGAATATTAAATGTAAGTTTCGCATATTAAGTATTCTCATGTCTTTTCCTATAATTGAATGACCTTAGCTCTTTATCTCCTTTGCGAAACTGAATGCAAATTAGAAGAAGCAGTAGCTTAGGTTATTTCTGTAAAGGGTGGCATAGCGTGCTTCCAGTGATGGCTGGCTCACTCTTAATTTCTTCTCCTTGCCCCTTTTTTTCTAAAGACGCTTGGCCTTGCAGAACATTCTTTTTACTCACGAACCTGGTGCTTACTCTGTACTTCTGAAAGGTTTATGTATCACCATTTCAAACACTCCCATCATCCTTTGCACCATTCAAAAATCTCCAATTTCCCTTTTGGCACCATTTTCTGCCTCTCTCTCATTCTACTTACTACTCTAGCCAGTCCTGGAAAGCTATGCCCTCCATGTAAGTGAGTTGATTTACAGCAATTGTGTTTTTTTCTTTGCATGTCATTGCTATTATTTCGACCAAGATATATTTTACTGCACTGTTTTTCTGCCAGAACTAATATATGAATCTGCTCTTTTTGAATCAAGAGGTATTGTCTGCTTGTATATTAAGTCAAACTTTGTCTACTGCCAATGATTTAATGGTTTAACTAGTGATGTTAAGTTGTCTATCTCGCCTTCATTCTTGCTGGATGGGTTCGGAGCCGACCTCGGCTCCGACTCGGCCACTCTAAAAAGCTCGAGAGTTGGTTCCACCGGCTCGAGGCTCCCCTTATATCCCACAATGCTAGGCGAGAGTTACCTCAGATCTCGTTTGCCGCTACAGCTTCGAGGTTGGTTGCTTCTACCGGTTCCTGGTGAGTGTTAACTTTTTCTTCTAAAAGTTACTCTTTTAACCCCTTTTTAAGTTAAATTTCTCCTTAGTTAGTGTAGATTAAAAAACTTTATCCCCGACCCTAAAATTTCCGTTTTCTTTACCAAAGAACCTTTGGTTCTTCCTTTGGGCCTTAGGCCTTCCCTTCCCTAGTGGAGTGTTTGTGTTTTGTAGTTTACTTTAATTTTATTGTACTTTAAATTCTAGTATCACTACTAAATTTATTATTTTTCCTGACAGGGTATAACTTGTGTGTTTGGGTGTGTGTTTGTGTACACCTGTCAGTTAGGGAAATGTCTAAAGAAGCAAAGGTCTCCGGATTCAAGAAGTGTGATGCGTGCTGTCAGAAAATGTCTCTGACAGACGCTCACACTTCTTGTGTCTATTGTCTGGGGCCTTTGCACCTGCAGGACTCCTGTGCTGTGTGCCATGGCTTCAGCCCCAGGGTCCTGCAGGAAAGAAAAAAACAAGTTGATTCTGAGAGGCTTATTGAAGCCAGAGGATTCCCTGTCAGTTTCAACAGGGAAGCCCTCTAAGGCATTGAGGTCTTCGGCTCCGGCTTCTGAGCCGAGACCTCAGGTTGCTCAACCTTTGCCTTTATCGGCTCCGGCTGGAGCCGATAAGTCTCAGTCCACAGTTTCTGTGGCTCCCTCGGCTCCGGCTGGAGCCGAGGTTATTGAGGTACCCGTGTCGGCTCCGACCAGACCTTCGGAGCCGACAACTAGAAAGAGGTCTAGGTCACCATCTCTTGGCTCCGTTCATTCGGCTCCAGGATCTCCCCTGCTGTCTGAACGGAGCCAAAGGTCTCATTCCTCTAGGTCATCGAGGCTGTCCGATCATGACCTTCAGAGGGTAGTGAGTTAACTGCTTAAGTCCGAGGCACTAGCCCAGATGCTTCAGAGCCCGACTCATCAGTCGGTGCCTGCCCCGGTCCATCAACTCTTTCTTCCTTCGACTCTTTTGAGTTCGGAGCCGGGTCACGTCGGAGCCGAGACTGTGATTACTTCGGAGCCGAGACAATTGTCTTCGGCTCCGTCGTCGGCTCCGTTTTCTTCTTTGGAGGAATCTCGGCGCCGGACTTCCCTCGTCGGCTCCGGGGGGGTGAGTGGCATCGGACCCTTGTCCGACCCCCCTCTCCCTCTCGGGGCTTCGGCGCTGGTGAGTTCGGCTCCGACATCGACCTCGGAGCCATCACTGTCGGTGCCGAGGGGGGTTCTTAGCTCCTCGGAGCGGGGACCTCTGGCTCTGCCTGACAGGGGTGCATTCGAGGTCATGCGGAGTGTGTTAGAGCCTGGCTCTACTCCACAGTCGGCTCCGTCCGCCCCTCCCTCTATGCTGCCTCAGGGTAAGTCGACTCACTCCCTCATCCCGGACCGCAGAGAGCCAGCTCCTCAGGAACCCCTGTGGGGATTTCATCCTCTTCCGAGGCCTCTCCTGATTTGGCAGAAGAGCCCCTCGGAAGAGGAAGTGCAAGAGGAAACACATTGACTCACCTGAGTCTATCACGCCAGACACAGATCTGGATGATTCTGTGGGTTCCCCGTTCCCCTTCTGAAGATGTCTCATTTGCAGACATTCTGGAGATCCTGAAACAGAGGGGAAATTGGCCAGCCCTCAACCCTTCGGAGGACGAATCTGTGTATCTTGAGGCGTTTGGCTCTCGTCCATCCACCTCCTGGGTGTCCCCCTTCGACCCCCTCATGCAGGTGGTTGCTAAGAAGGCATGGACGGCTCCTGATTCAGTGGACCCCACTCCCAGGAGACCCTCTAAATTCATCACAGCTCCATCAGACAAGCAATTTTTATCAAAGGAGTTTCTGTGGATGCTATGGTGGTAGCTGCTGCCACAAAGAAGGAACTGGCTGATCCTTCAGTGCCTGTCCATCCACCTAACAAGGAATCTAGGTCCATGGATAGGTACGGAAGCGGATGTTCTCCTCAGCGACATTTACCATGCTCGCTGAATTACCTGTGCCATTTCACTCGCCTTCAAAGGGACTTGATCAAGGAAGCGAGTGAAATGTTAAAGGATCCTACAGCCGCGGGTTTCAAGAAAAATGAACACGCAGCTGGCTACCCTTAATTCCATATCCAACTCCTCCATGCCTCCTCTCTTATGCGGCCGATGGAGCGAGCAGAGCCGCAGGAACAGGTGTAGCCTTACGTAGGCACGCCTGGATGCGGCTATGCAATTTTGCGGACCCTTTCAAGACGTCTTTCACGAACTCCCCTTTGATGGATCATCTCTTTTGGTCCTCAAGTGAAAGAAACTCTGACTAGGTGCGAGATTGATGGCAAGACCCTTTCTGCCGTCGGAGTCCGTTTTTCGACTCCTTCTAGGCCTTACCCCAAAGGCCAGAAGGGTGGGAATATGTGGTTCCGTAAACAATCTCAAGGGACTTCGCCGGACGCACAGAGTCGTTTTCCTACCAAAGGCAGAGGTGGGAATAACAATGGTAGACGATAAGCCCTAGGGGCAGGGGTCCGCAGAACCAGGGCAATCGGGAAGCCTTTCCTGACAAGCCCTTTTAGCATCCCTGAGGTGTTGCCCGACTGCCCATCTTCGGAGGCAGTCGGGGGAAGATTGTCACTGTACCCAGAAGCCTGGCTATCCCTGACTCAAGACAAATGGGTACAGTCCATCATTTCGAAGGCTATTCTATCCCCTTTCTTCGCTTTTCCAAATCAGTCAAAAAATCCCTTCCAGATGTTCCACCGCTCAAAGGGATATAGCAACTTTGGAAATTTCAAAGCTGCTTGCAAAAGAGCAATTCAGTCAGTGCCAGCAGACCAACAAGGATCCGGAATCTACTCAAGGTTCTTTTAGTTCCAAAGAAAACAGGGACTGGAGACCGATTTTGGATCTCAGTGTCTTGAACAAATCAGTCAAGAAAACAAGATTTCGGATGGTCACGCTGCAATCCATTCTTCCCCTTTTGGGCAAAGGAAACTGGATGTGCTCTATAGACCTTCGGGATGCGTGCTATCACATAAAATGAACAGACGCTCCAGAAGATTCCTCCGCTTCAGGCTGGGAACCAGTCATTTTCAGTTCAGGGCCCTGCCCTTTGGTCTCACCACTGCCCCGGTGTTTACCAAATGCATGGCAGTGGTAGCTTCTCACCTGAGACGACAAGGATTCCAGGTGTTTCCATATTTGGACGACTGGCTTCTCACAGCTCCCACCAAGCATCTCCTTCTGATGGCCAGAGATTATACTTTTCGCGTTTGTCAAAAACTGGGTATTTCAATAAATTGCGAAAAGTCTGTTTTGTCGCCTTGTCGTACTATTACCTACATAGGCGCAAATCTAGATACTATAAACATGTCTGCAAGGCTAACGAACCAAAGGATATCAGACATTCACAAATTGGTATCACTTCTTCTCAACAACAAAAGAGTCAAAGCCAGGTTAGTTCTAAAGGTGTTGGGAATCATGGCAGCGGCCATACCTCTCCTTCCATTGGCCAGATACCACATGCGGATCCTTCAGTGGATGCTTTTTACTCAATGGTCATACCAGGAACTTCCAGTGTCTCACACCATTATGATCACGCAAGCGTGCAAAAAGCATCTCATGTGGTGGATGTCTTCCCCCCAGCTCCTGTCGGGAAGACCATTTGTTCCACCCCCCCCGGTTTCTACTCTGACAACGGATGCCTCCCTGATGCGGTGGGGGCGGCATTATCAGGGCAGGACAGTCCAGGGCACATGGCAACCAAACGAATGCCACTTGCACATAAATGTTCTGGAGATGAGAGCAGTGCTTTTAGCGTTGCAAGCCCTTCAAGACTCTCTTCCCTTGGGAACGATTGCAATCCAGACAGACAATATGTCTGTAGTGTGGTACATCAACAAACAAGGCGGAACCAGATCATACCCCCTGTGTCGAGAAGCACTCAGACTGTGGCAATGGGCGATTTCTTCTCAGCGTTTTCTGATAGCAACGCACATCCTCGGGAAGTCCAATCACATTGCGGACAAGTTGAGCAGAGCTATACTCATGCCTCACGAGTGGTCTCTGAAAGACTCTGTAGTGAGAGAAATTTTTCTCAAGTGGGGTCAGCCTTGCTGCGATCTTTTTGCTACTCCCCAAAACAGCAAGTGCAGAGAATATTTCACTCTATTCCCTTTACCAGGCCAACCCAGCAGGGACGCTCTAGTCCAAGTTTGGCCCCGGGGACTTCTGTATGCATTTCCTCCTTTCCCACTGATCTCTCAAGTAATACAGAAAGCTATCGCTCAGAAGGCCTCATTGATCCTCATTGCTCCTTACTGGCCTCGACAAGTGTGGTTCCCCTTTCTACATCGATTTCTTTTGGAGCGACCGTGGAATCTGGACCTAGTTCCAGATCTTTTGATCCACCAGTCGGGTCAGTTTCATCGCTCCCTCACCTCTCTGAACCTCACTGCTTGGTTCCTCCAGTTCCAACTGTAGCCAGGCTTCCTCAATTATCTCACTCTGTTAGAGATATATTGATAGCTGCCATAAATCTTCCACTCGAAAGATTTATTTGAGTAAGTGGAAACGCTTCTCATATTGGGCACAAGGAAAGGACATAGATCCTTTCACCGCTTCCATCCAACTAGTCCTTGATTTTCTAGCTGAACTCTTCCATGCAGGTTCATCTCCATCTACTCTTAACGTTCAATTGGCAGCTATTTCTAACTTCCATGTGGGTATTTCTGAATCTGCCCTAATGTCCCACAAACTTTGCAAAGCCTTTTTGAAAGGAGTTTTTCTTCTCAGACCTCCTATAAGAAATCCTCCTTCTCCTTGGGACCTAAATTTAGTTCTTGCTTCTTTGATTCTTTCCCCTTTCGAACCTGCAGCTTCATGTTCCTTGAAATTATTATCATGGAAAACTCTCTTTCTGGTGGCTATCACATCAGCTAGAAGAATTTCAGAACTTCAAGCACTCAGTTGTCGTTCTCCTTATCTTTTGTTCCATAAGGACAGAGTATCCTTACGAACTAACCCGTCCTTTTTGCCTAAGGTGGTTTCAACATCAAATCTAAACCAAAGCATTGACCTCCCTGTCTTTTTCCCAGAGTATTCCAATAGGTCTGAACAAAAATTACACTGCCTGGATGTTCATCGTCAATTAAGGTACTACTTGGATAGGACAAAACAATTCAGAAAATCTGATCAGCTGTTTGTCTCCTATGGAAAGCAGAAAGGGACTTTCAGTTTCAAAGGTATCATTATCCAGATGGCTAACATCTTTGATTTCCCTGGTATATGAAATTAGACAACGAAAATTGCCTAATAAACGTAAAGCCCATTCCACCAGAGCTTTGGCTACTTCTTTAGCCTTCCAAGACAGACTGCCTATTGACACCATTTGGGCAGCGGCTACTTGGGCTACTCCTCACACTTTTATTTCTCATTATAAGTTGGATTTAGCTTCTAGGCATAGAGCTAACTTTGGTTCCACTGTTCTCAGGAGTCTGTTCCGTTAGGCCACCCGGGACAAGGTGCTAGGGACGCGGTCCCATCCAGCAAGAATGAAGGCGAGTTAGACAACTTAACATATAGAAGTTATGTTCTTACCATAACGTTCCATGTTAGTTGTCTTCTTCTCGCCTTCTTCTTGGCCCCACCCTCCTTCCCCCTGGCCTGGACAGACCTAGAGGAGTTGTGATCGTGACCTCTCTTTCTACCACCTCTTTCTTTGTCATATGCTATTATGCATATTTCTTGGTTCAGGATGTAGGTCACCCTTCTTTCTTCCTGTTGTTAGAGGTGGATTCTGTTTTACAGTTATACTGTTACTGTTATAAGCTGGGGTTAGCTTACAAACGAGATCTGAGGTAACTCTCGCCTAGCATTGTGGGATATAAGGGGAGCCTAGAGCCGGTGGAACCAACTCTCGAGCTTTTAGAGTGGCCGAGTCGGAGCCGAGGTCGGCTCCGAACCCATCCAGCAAGAAGAAGGCGAGAAGAAGACAACTAACATGGAACGTTATGGTAAGAACATAACTTCTATTTTTGGGACTCTAATGACCGTATTCTGACCTGCTTATATATATGCAAATCTATCTGCTAACACTAATTGCAAGTTGAATTTATCAATGTTCATCAACTACTGTTTCTAAGGTGGTGCCACTGACTTACCCGCGCATTGTAAACATCCAATTTTCTTCTGTTCCCTTCACTTTCTGACCTTTGCTTGTCTTTTGATTACTTTGTACTAAAACCTGGATGATTTTTGCATTTCTTCCTCTGAAATTAATGTTTAAAGTCTGTAATGACCTTATTTCTGTCCTTGTGATCTGTCAGAGTGCTTTCAGCTAACACTAGTTGTAAGATGAATTTACCACTGTTCAACTTCTGCTGTTTATAAGGGAAAGCCATGGATTCCCACACATTGTACACAACCAGTTTTCTTCTCCTGTTCCTAGTATTTCCTGTTTTCTGATTACTTGGTACTAAAAAGTTGATGATTTCACTATTTCTGTCTTTGCTTCTCCCTTTACATCGCAAGATTTTGTGTGCTAAGGAACGAAAGCCCCAACATAGGTTCTCTTGCTAAAATTTTCTTTGCTAATATATATTGTATCTTTCAGGATATTGCCTTCCCCAATTCATCATTAAATCCTTTGTCCAGAATTATCTAATTCCCACTAAAGACCACTTCCTTCCTGCCAGCTAGACTCACTAATCATCCGGCGCTGCCTGGCTGTTTAATGTGTTTTTAACCTAGGTCTTAACCACTTGTAAGTTTACTCCCTTTATCGTCACTGCCAGTTCATTTTCTAACTATTCTGACCATATTCCTATTGCTCTCTCTTTTTTAGGAAATAAACACCTGCCTAGTGTGCTCATCTGTTGCTACCCAGTCGCTGAAGCTAGCAACAAATTACCTGATCCCTAGCAAGACCTGCTGCATATATTGAAATGCAGGCATCCAATTCAAGAATATTGAATGTAAGTTTCGCATATGAAATATTCTGATGCTTTTCATATCAATGAACGACCTTAGTTCTTTACCTCCTTTGTGAAGCTGAAAGCAAATTAGAAGAAACATTAGCTTAGGTTGCTTCTGTAAAGGATGGCATAGAGTGCTTCCAGTGATGGCTGGCTCACTCTTAATTTTCTCTCCTTGCCCCTTTTTTCTATAGACCTTCTTTGCCTTGCAGGACATCAAAGCAGTAGCATAAAGGTAAAATGTAATCCTTCATCTTTCTTTAATCCCTGGTTTTTCCTGATTTTTCTTTTCCCTATAATAAGTTCCCCTACTGCATATATACTGCAGCAATATTAGAATTGTTTACCTAGCAGCTGTCATTATTTTTTCAAACATTATAGTAATTTGCACATAATCTGTTATAGCTACCACCTCAGGCTCTCTTACCTCGACAGTAGCATACTTAATTAACCAGCTTACTGATGTTTTTTTCTACTAATGAATCTGGTGTGTGTCCCTCTCTGTTCACCCTCACTATGCTTGGGCTTACTCTGCTTCCCTACCCTACCAACAAATCCCACCCACCCCCTCAATTTGTAAATTTATACCAAACCTCAAAACACACCTCTTGTAAATCATCCAATCTCTGCATAGTTTACCATCACCTGACAGTCTAATACCTACCCACAATAAACCAAACTCCTAATCTCTCAACATACTCTTCACCCTTCCTACACATTAGAGCTATATTCCCCATATCTATCCTTTTTCTCATAGTATTTTCACTATGAAACAAATTATCTCTAGCCCAATGTGTTATCCCCCCTCTGTATTACATTTCTCACTTATCACAGCCTACCATCTTACCTCTTATCCTCAGCAACATGTAACCTACTTGCTCTCTCCCGCCAACCTTTTCATACCCCCTCCATAAACCACCAATCAGCTTCAGTATCTCTGCATACTTATTATATAACTCCACTGTCAATCTTTTCACATTCAAATACATCTCACTTAATTACACAGACATGTCAAACTCTTTATCAAACTTGCACATCTACACCAAGTTAACTCAGCCCATGTTAAACTAAGTGGTGACATCCATCCCAGTTTGGGCCCTACTTTCACACACATACCCCCCCCTCACCATCTTCTCTAATCTTCAACATAACTCCGATCTATTTATTCTAAACATGAACCTAAAAAGTATGCTGAACAAAATTCCTGATTTTCATGCAACTCTCTCCCAGTACTCTAGACATTGTTCTAATAACATAAACCTGGCTGAAACCTCATGTGCAAGATACTGAAATACTAATACAAGGTTATAACATCCATAGGCTTGACAGGGTTCACAAACTGGGAGGTGGTATAGCCATACTATATAAAGATAACCTCAACCTGGAACACCTATTAATAAACTACACAGACCACAATAATTTTGAAAAACTTGTTGCTCGCCTCAAACTAAACCCCAACAAAAGTTTAATTCTTATAGCAGCTTACATACCCACTGGTAATAACCCAAACAGTGTTGAATACTTCTTTGCTTGTTTACCAATACGTATAATCAGGGAACTATAATTATGGGGGAATTTAACCTTGGCTGGCCCTCCTTTACCTCCAATAGCCCAAATAATTTTATCAACCTCCATGGCTTCTACCAAATAATTCAATCTCCAACTAGCGTCGACAAGCACAGTAACTAAAAATCTGTACTGGACTGGACCTTAACAAATAAACCTTCCCTTTGCTACCATTCTGGTTGTCTTCCAGACAACCCAAGTAATCACATTCCTACCTACCTATTCAGTCAACTTATCTACCCACTCAAAAAAAAACAGTTTATTAATTCATATGTAAGAAAATAAATTTCCCACCAGAATTTTTTAATATTCTTCTCCAAAATTGTGAATGAACCCATCTCAGGCACCTCCACCTCGCTCAAGCTATAGAATATTTTATTGACAAATTCCTCAATATTCTAAATAATCTAGCACCTCTGAGAAAAGGCCGCACTAAAGCAAAACAGATACCTTGCCTTACCAAGGGAACTAAAAAACTTCTTAAACTAAGGGATACAACTTGGTACCACTACCAGGACACAAAAAAAATGAAACAACTCTGTTCACCTCTGGACAGTTGTGTAACCAAGCCAAAAAAAAAACAAATTAAATCTGACAAAAAGTATACTACACAGCTGTACAAAATAAGATCTAGAGCAATCCCCAAAATGTTTTGGCAAGCCATCAATAACCTGCTAAAACCTAGTCAGACAACAACGCCAGACCCACCCACTTCCAACCCCACTGATACCATTGTCTTTCAGTTTAACTCCCATTTCCTCATTTCCATCCTTTCCCTGGTACATAACAATAACTCCTCCCTATCTCTGCTAGCACAGACTGACCACTTTAAATCCGTCTCTCAAACCTTTTCATACTTGTACCATTAAGAAGCTGTTGTCCAAACTTAAGACCCCCGTCTAGCTGCAGATCAATTCCCGAATAAATTTTTCAGAATAGCATCAGACGTTATCTGTTTTCCAATCTCTATCTTAATCAGTCCATCCATCACTGAACAATATATCCCTAAACTATGGAAACCCTCCTATATCATCCCTCTACACAAAGATGGTACATCCACAGAACTGAATAACTATAGACCTATCACCATTCTCTCTCCTATGCAAAGAGCTTGGAAAAATGCATTTATACACAATTACTCCAGTATAGGAAGTCACGGTGGTGCAGCGGTAGCGTTGTTGCCTCACAGCAAGAGGTTCTCCCGTTCTATTCTCGGCTGGAGCACCTTCTGTGTGGAGTCTGCATGTCCTCCCTGCGGTTGAGTGGCGTTTGAAAGACATGCATAGAATGGGTGTGCCTTCATTTAAGGTTGGGCGTTGAGCTGGCACCTCGGCACCCGTAAAAAATCTACTGCCAGTCAGCGGACGGAAGTTCCACTGTTGCGACCCCTAACCGGGAAAAGCCGAAAGAAGGACACAGTTACTACAATATCTTCTGGAAGATAACCTCTATTGTCCTCACAGCCTAGCTTTAGGCCAAATCATAGTATTATCATTGTTCGTGTCAGTTTTACCAACTCTATTAACCAGCTTAGAAATTCTGGCTCCAAGTATCTTCTATCTTTCTTTCTTCTGGACCTGTCAAAAGCTGTTGACACAAGTCTCCCATCAGAAACTTCTGTAAGTGCTAGCATCCCTAAATCTATCCCATTCCACACCCCTGGTTTCCAAGTTATCTGTCTGCCAACAGGAAGTAAAATGGCATAATGAAATATCTTCTCTGTCACTTGTCTCTGTCTGTGTACCTCAAGGTTCCATACTTGCACCACTTCTCTATTTTCACAAATAAACTCTCCTCTGCTACTCAAAATGCAAACACCACTCTCATTTGTTCAGTTCCCTCTCTACCTCTGCTTCTTCATACAACTCAGACTGCCTTTAATGATATTGGAAACTTCCCTTCAGACTTGCAGCTTATTCTCAATGCCAGTAAGAGCAAGCTCATGCTCTTTATCAGTAACAAACTACTAACCCACCTACCCTCTTTTACCATCTAGTCTTCCAATAATACAGCAATAAAACCTGTGGCACAGTCAAAGCTCCTAGGAGTGACTATAGATAATACCCTTAGATTTGATAAATACCATGCAATCACCATCAAAAAGGTTCACATCAAACTAGGCTTCCTCTGTAGAATCAAACCCTACCTAACTGACTCCACTAGAAAAGCGATAGCCAAAATAGACCTACCTTTGTCTCTACTGTACGCATCTCCACTTTTCACAAACCTTAGAAAAACTGACTTAAATTTGAAACCTGTTATAATAAAATAGCAGGATTTGCCTCTAACCTCCCATATGGATGTCAGCATTGCACTGCACTGCACCTCTTAAAATGGCTAGAACTTCCCAATCTATTTTCCTTTAACCAACTAAATTTCACTCATACCATCTTCCACCATCCTAACAACTGCCCTGCTCTTAATAACCTAGTTCAATCCTACTCCTGCCCTAAATCACTGAGGTCCTACAATAAAAACCTACTAAACGTTACCAAATCTAATAACAGCAATGGTGATTCCATATTCCAAAAAACATGTATCTACATTATGGAATCCCCTACCACAAGCAATCCTTAATACTACCAACAATTCCAAATTCAAATATCTACTAAAGGAATATCTCAACAGCAGCTGGCTTTGCTCCTGTACCAAACCAGACTGAAATATATCTCTGAAACTTTATCTCTTTCTGAATATAACTTTTTATCACAATCTGTTTTAGACTAATCCACCTTATAATTTTATTTCTTTTCTTCCTTGCTCACTCATATCTTGTATCTCTCTTTGTCTACAGCTATGTTTCAGGTGATCTTTTTCTTTAGTTTTTCTATTGTTAAGTTTATTACTATCATCAGTATCAGGGGTGGGAGATTGGTATAATGGTTAGGGTGTTTAACTTACCGAAGCAAGGTTCAGGGTTTGATTCTTACATGGGGTAATTTGTCAGGCTTAAAATGACCCACAAGGGCAATTAACCTAGTACTTGTCTATGAATCGTATACTTGACTAGCACATCATACACTTTAAATTGTTTATTGTCTGTTGTGTATTTTATTGTAAACTACATTCTTCATATATTGGGTATCCCTTTAATGTTAAACATTATCTCTTTTTGTAATTTGTTTTGTGAACTTTTTGTAAATTTTGTTCATTGGAGCTTTTCTCCCTGAGAACCCACTGAAAAAGGGCCACTGGCCCAGTCGACATTCCCGGTAAACATTGTATCATTTTTCTAAGTTCTCTTGCGTCCAAATTTAGGACTGTGATGTCTTTAATCATTTTCTCAATATGCTGCAGAATCTTATTGACTTTTCCTTCCATTTTGGTGATTTAGAAGTTCCACCCAGTTTGTTTCTGTATCACTTTAAACACAATACCCTTTAGGTATAGGGTAGCCTAAACATTAAAACTCAGTGAAAAAAAATACACTTTTAACCTCCACCAGGCACAGAACTGCTAACCTAGGTAGCTATTTTGCATTGTGGCTCAGCCCCCCCCCCCCCCCACACACACACACACACATACACTTGGTACATAATGCCATTAATTAGAGTTATAGACTTTTGCTTTGGAAAATGCATGATGTTAAGTTGTCAATCTCGCCTTCATTCTTGCTGGATGGGTTCGGAGCCGATCCTCGGCCACTTACTAAAGCTCGAGAGCTAATTTTACCGGCTCGAAGCAACTCTATATCCCATGATGCAAGGCGATAACTACCCAGATCTCGTTTGTGCATTTTACCGGCTCCTGGTAAGTTTTCAATATTTCAGACTTTTAGTCACTCTCTTTCGTTTTAGTCCACTTCTGTTATTGTCTTAACGGTTAGATTTTTAACCATCTCCCGTTAGTGGTTCCCCTTATCCACAGTTACTTATCCCTTCCCCTAAGTCAGGCCTTAAGCCTCCCCCTTTCCTAATTTTTTGTCAGGGATTCTGTGTGGTGTTTGGGTGTGTTTGTATCCCTGTTTTATTTTTTATTTGGATTGGGTGTTTTTGTGTGTGTGTGTGTGTGTGTGTGTGTGTGTGTGTGTTTTTTGGTACTTGGTGCTCCCTCGACACCGTTATGTCGAAGGACACAAAGGTCTCAAGCTTCAAGAAGTGTGACTCGTGCTGTCAAAAATGTCTCTGACAGATGGTCACACTTCTTGCGTTTACTGCCTGGGACCTCTGCACCTGCAGGACTCTTGTTCTGTCTGCCACGCCTTCAGCCCAAGAGTCCTGCAGGAGCGCAGAAATAAACTAATAATGAGGGGCTTATTAAAGCCTGAGAGCTCCCCGACTAAGTCTGCTCCGGGGAAGCCCTCGAAACCAGCTAAGCCTTCGGCTCCAAGCCCTAAGCCATCGGCTACTGGTTCGCCTTCTGTGACGAGATCGGCTCCGGCCGGAGCCGATCCTTCTGTGTCACAGCTTACAGTATCGGCTCCACCCAGCGCCAATACCGCTAAATCTATGCACTCACTGTCAGCTCCGACTGGAGCCAACGTATCCTCAGCTCCTTCGGCTCCACCCACCAGAAAGAGATCAAGATCCCCTTTATTGGAGTCTATCCATCCGGCTCCGAGATCACCCCTGCTCTCGGAGCGGAGCCATCGGAGCCGGTCTTCTCGGTCGTCCAGGCTTTCTGACCACGACCTTGAGAGAGTGGTGAGTAGGCTATTAAAGTCTCAGGCATTGGCCCAAATGCTCCATAGCCCATCTCATCAGACGGTAGCTATTACACATCCACCTGATATTCTTCCTTCGACTCTCCTACAGAGCTCTGAGCCGGAGCTCCTTGGAGCCGTAACTGTTGTGGCTTCGGAGCCGATACCTCCCCCATCGGCTCCGTCGTCCTCTGCTCCGATCTCCTCCTTGATGCCTTCGTTGGAGGGATCCGGGCGTCTGGTCTCTCTGCCGGGCTCGGGAGGGCGGTGGCATTGGTCCCTTGTCCGACCCGTTCTCCCTCTCAGAGGCTGGTGAGCTCAGCCCCAACATCAGCCTCGAGCGTCCCTGTCGGTGCCAGGGGTTCCTATCTCTTCGGAGTGGGAGCCTTCTGGCCTCTCTGATGGGGGAGCCTTCGAGGTGATGAGGAGTGTACTAGCCCCAGGGCGTAGTCAACTGTCAGTTCCATCAGCTCCTCCCACTACAGTGTCGGCTGACGTCTCTTCCCACTCTCTTGCTCCCGGGCCCAGAGATCCAACGCCTCAGGTTTCCCCACTGGGAATATCTTCCTCTTCCGAGGCTTCTCCTGACCTGTCAGGTGATCCTCCGAGTAAGAGGACATGTAAGAGGAAACATCTAGACTCCCCCGAGTCTATTACATCCGATACTGACTTGGATGAGTCGGAGGGATCCCCAAGGTCCCCCTCTGAGGATGTCTCTTTCTCAGACATCCTTGAACTCCTTAAGCAGAGGGGGAACTGGCCTTCCCTTAATCCTTCTGAGGATGAGTCAGTGTACCTGGAGGCGTTCGGTTCTCGACCCTCCACCTCCTGGGTGTCTCCGCCTTTCGACCCTCTTATGGACGTGGTGGCTCGGAAGGCATGGATGGACCCGGATTCGGTGGAACCCACTCCTCGGAGGACTTCTAAATTCATTATGGCCCCACCTGATAGGCAATTTTTGACAAAAGGTGTCCCGGTTGATGCCATGGTGGTGTCAGCAGCCACCAAGAAGGAACTAGCTGATCCTTCAGTACCTGTCCATCCTCCTAACAAGGATTCCAGGACTATGGATGGGTACGGCAAGCAGATATTTTCTTCAGCGACCTTTGCCATGCGGTCGTTGAACTACTTGTGTCACTTCACCCGCCTTCAAAGAGATGTTCTTAAAGAGTTGGGAGAAGTTTTACAGGATCCGTCAGCTGCTGGGTCCCAGGATAAAATTAACTCACAGCTAGGAACCCTAAATCTATTGTTAACTCCTCCATGCGGCTCATTTCATATGCAGCCGATGGAGAGGCAGGCACAGGAGTGGCTTTAAGGCGTCACTCCTGGATGCGGCTTTGTAATTTTGCAGACCCCTTCAAGGCGTCCTTCACAAACTCTCCCTTTGATGGTTCAACCTTGTTCGGACCTCAAGTGAAAGACACCTTGACTAGATGCGAACAAGATGGCAAGACTCTTTTGCAGTCCGTTCTCCACCCCTTCAAGACCTTACCCAAAAGGTCAGATGGGAGGGAAAATGTGGTTCCGCAAATCTCAGGGAGTCACGCCTGACGCACGAAGTCAGTTTACCCCCAGAGGCAGAGGGGGTAACAACAGACACCGCCCTAGGGGCAGAGGGGGTCCACAGAATCAGGGTAGCAGGGAGCCTCTCTCTGACAAATCCTTACTGCTTCCCTGAGATGTTGCCCGATTGTCCACCTTCGGAGGCAGTCTGGGGAAGATTATCGCTGTACCCAAAAGCCTAGCTTTCCCTTTCTCAAGACAAATGGGTACAGTCGATCATATCCGAGGGTTACAAAATTCCCTTTATCCAAACCCCAATTCAGCAAAAGGGAACCCTTCCAGACGTTCCACCCGGTCTAAGGGAACTAGCAGTACCAGAGATATCAAAACTGCTAGCAAAAAGAGCCATCCAGCCAGTCCCAGCAGACCAAATAGGATCCGGAATCTACTCGAGGTTCTTTTTAGTACCAAAAAAGACGGAGGACTGGAGACCAATATTAGATCTCAGCAAACTAATCAAGTTTGTAAAGAAAACAAGATTCTGGATGGTCACGCTTCAGTCCATTCTACCCTTTCTGGGCAAGGACAATTGGATGTGCTCGGACCTTCAGGATGCGTACAATCACATCAAAATTCACAGGCGCTCCAGAAGGTTTCTCCGCTTTCGGCTGGGGGCCAGTCACTTCCAAGTCAGAGCCCTGCCATTTGGACTCACTACAGCCCCCAGAGTGTTCACCAAATGTATGGCAGCAGTTACGGCTCACCTGAGACGTCAAGGATTCCAGGTGTTTCCGTATCTAGATGACTGGCTCCTCACTGCCACCACCAGGCATCAACTTTTCCAAGCCAGAGATTACACCATTCACATTTGCAGAGGGCTAGGGATCTCTATAAATTTTGAAAAATCTGCCTTGTCGCCTTGTCAATCTATTACTTTTATAGGCGCCAATTTGGACACCGTACAACTTTCAGCAAAGTTAACAGATCAAAGGATCTTGGATATTCAAAACCACATCCATGTGCTTCTCCAGAGTGACAAAATTCAGGCCAGGTTTGCCCTGAAAGTATTAGGTCTTATGGCGGCCGCCATAACACTTCATCCCCTTGCCCGCTTTTACATGCGTCTCCTACAGTGGATGCTGTTCACCCAATGGTCCTTTCAGCGACTTCCCATGCATCACAGGATCATGATAACTCCAATTTGCAAAAGGCATCTGACCTGGTGGATATTGTCCCCTCAAGTCCGTCAGAGCAGACCCTTTGTTCCTCCCGCCCCGGTCGCCACGGTTACATCGGACACCTCCCTGATCGGGTGGGGGGGGGGCATTATCAGGGCAGGATGGTCCATGGCACTTGGCAACCTTTCGAATGCCACCTGCATATAAATGTCCTGGAGATGAGAGCAGTGCTTTTAACGTTGCAAGCCCTCCACGACTCTCTTCCCCCTGGGGACTATTGCAGTCCAAACGGACAATATCTCCGTAGTGTGGTATATCAACAAGCAGGGTGGAACCAAGTCCTATCCCCTGTGTCGAGAGGCACTCAGACTTTGGCAGTGGGCAATCTCTTCTCAGCAGTTTCTGATAGCAACGCATATCCCTGGGAAGTCCAGCATCATAGCGGACAGGTTGAGCAGAGCTATTCTCATGCCTCACGAGTGGTCTCTCAAACAATCTGTGACGGAAGAGATTTTTCAGAAGTGGGGCCTTCCTTGCTGCGACCTTTTTGCTACGCCTCAAAACAGCAAATGCCCTGACTTCTCCCTCTTCCCCCTTCCAGGCCCATCCCCCCAGAGACGCTCTAATCTAAGATTGGCCCCGGGGACTTCTCTGTGCTTTTCCTCCCTTTCTTCTAATACCACAAGTAATTCAGAAAGCAACCACCTTGAGAGCCAAGATGATACTCATTGCCCCTTATTGGCCTCGACCAATATGGTTTCCGTTCCTGCATCATTATCTTTTGGTACAGCCATGGCATCTGGACCCGGTTCCAGATCTTCTGACCCACCAGTCGGGGCAGCTGCACCAATCCATACCTTCTCTCATCCTCACTGCTTGGTTGCTCCACTTCCGTCCCTAGCCAGGCTTCCTATGATTTCTAATCCCGTCCGGGATATCATAGTAGCTTCCCTTAAATCTTCCACCAGAAGGATTTACACTATTAAATGGCAACGTTTCTCCTTCTGGGCAAAAGCTAGGAACATAGATCCCTTTACTGCTCCGATTCATTCGGTCTTGGACTTCCTCGCCAAAATATTTCACTCAGGATCTTCCTCCTCCTCCACAGTAAAAGTTCAGTTGGCAGCCATTTCAAATTTTCATATCGGCTTGTCGGACCACAACATCATGTCCCATAAACTTTGCAAGGCATTCCTTAGAGGTGTATTTTTACTTAAGCCTCTGATTAGAGACCCCCCCCCACCACAGTGGGATCTAAATTTAATCTTAACATCCTTGATTCTTCCCCCCTTTGAACCTGCGGCTACCTGTTCATTGAAATTTCTTTCTTGGAAGACACTATGCCTGGTTGCCATTACTTCTGCCAGGAGAGTATCTGAGCTTCATGCCCTCTGCATTCGTCCTCCTTACTTAATCTTCTAGACAGAGTTTCTCTAAGGACTGATCCGTCTTTCTTACTCAAAGTGGCATCGCAGATGAACTTAAATCAATCTATTGATCTTCCATTTTTTTTCACAAATTATTCTAATAGAGTGGAGCAAAAACTACATTATCTCGATGTTCACCGCCAACTCAGATATTATTTGGACAGAACCAAACAAATTAGGAAGTCTGATCAACTGTTTTTATCCTATGCAGAGAACAGGAAAGGCCTTCCGGTATCCAAGGTAACCCTATCTAGTTGGCTATCTTCTGTGATTACATGCATTTATCAACTCAGAGGTAAAGAGTTGACTTCTAGGCCAAAAGCCCATTCAACTAGAGCACTAGCTACATCTACAGCTTTTCAGGCTAGACTTCCAATAGACACTATTTGTGCAGCAGCCACATGGGCCTCTCCTCATACCTTTGTTTCGCATTACAAATTGGACTTGTCCTCCAGAAACAGAGCAAATTTTGGTTCCACCATTCTCAAGAGTCTCTTCCACTGAGCCACCCAGGATAAAGGTGCTAGGGATGCGGTCCCATCCAGCAAGAATAAAGGCGAGATTGACAACTTAACATTGAGAAGTTATGTACCTACCATAACGTTCCATGTTAGTTGTCTTCTCTCGCCTTCTTTCTTGCGTCCCGCCCACCATCCCCCTAGCCTGGTCAGTCCGAGAAGATTGTTCCTCTTCCTCGAAGAGTCCTGATCCAATTTTTCCAGCTAATTAGCTTACTAGTGTCACTAGATCAGATTGGTCTTTTTTGAGGGATTATTTGCCCCTTCCTCCTCCTCTCCAGTTGGAGGAATATATTGCATAATTTTTCCTTAGCTACCAAACGAGATCTGGGTAGTTATCGCCTTGCATCATGGGATATAGGGTTGCCTCGAGCCGGTAAAATTAGCTCTCGAGCTTTAGTAAGTGGCCGAGTCAGAGCAGAGGATTGGCTCCGAACCCATCCAGCAAGAAAGAAGGCGAGAGAAGACAACTAACATGGAACGTTATGGTAGGTACATAACTTCTCATTAATTCACATTCCCTTATTCTCTCAACTTCTCAGGTTAATAGTACTAATATTTAAATAAATGTCCTTGATTCTGGAGGTAAGAGGTTGAGAGCTATGAGTAAGAGACAAAATATTTTGTGGTGTAAAACTGTCATATAAGGGGTATGCTTTTAAGACAGGCTTGACTTTTTCAGAAGCTGTGGTGTATGTAAATCTAGTGAAATCACAAGTACTCTGATAGAAAATTAACTGAGGAAGTGGCTATATACAAGATAGAATGTGAGTTGAGTAAAAAGGTGAAAGTGAGAAATAGTGTGAATGTGCTGTAACAGTATTTATGACAGGATTGAGAGCCATGAGGTGCTCAAGAAATATGTCACCATTGAAATAAATGCTTCATATACTACATGGGTCTGTGAACATGAGAAAAGAAGTGCCGTCTTTATAGTCAGCATTGTGTAGGCTGTGGTAAAAGAAATTGTTCTGCAAGGATGTGTAAAGGGAAAGCAAAGATGGAACAAAATACTGCATGTTGAATAAGAACATGAAGTTAGTTATTTGCTAGATCTTAAAATGAAAAGGCTGGACACAGTAAAGTCAAAGAAATGTATTAAAAAAGGTTAGATGAGTGCTGGTCAGATTCTTGGCAAGAAAAGTTCAGAATTAATAAACAAAATATATTTAATGAAGATACAGGTGTGGAGTGTCTGACGATACCTTTGAAGGATTGGGGCTGAAATGCACAGAAAAGAGCTGTACGTGCATTTTAGCATGTTCAAGGACAACACAAAGACATGTAATGAAAAGCAATTGCTATGAATAGAAGCAGAACAGGATACTGTTTCAAATCTTACCACTTAAGGAGGCTATTTCATTCATGGTCCTGTCTTTTTCTTGTAAGAAGCTAGGATTGGTAAATAAATTCATAGTGTGAACACAGAGAGAACATGCTCCTGTGAAACTTCAGGAACAGTCATCCTGTTGCAGAGACATTATTAGTTCAGTACATGGCAATAGCAGTGATACTCTTAACTATACTGACTTATAGAAAGTTTGCTAGGGAAATGTCATGTCCAAATTAATTTTAATGCTATGTCAGTGAAACATGGGCTGGTGAAAATGTCAGTAGATCTCATGTGTAGAGTTGAGCAGGCACTGGAGCAAATAGAAAGCTAAGACATCATTAAGAAGCAGTTAGCAACAACATAATGAGTAAATTGTATAGTTACTGATTTGTATTGCTCTGAAAGATCTGAATAAAGTGATTGGAAGAGAACATTACCCATCATTGCACACTGGTTGCAGCTTAATAAATAGTTTCTATAATGTAATATACCAGTTAAGGATTTTGTCAGAAACAATTTCATGAAAAAATGTGTAAGTTATGTGCATTTACTACACCATTATGATTTTTTTTTTAAATAACTTCCTTTGGTACTTTTTTACCATTAGATGCATCCCAGGTAGTTGAAAGCCTGGAAGACTCTGTAAATATCATTGGTAATCTGTTGGTGTGGGATCAGAGATAAAAAGACCATATCAATAGAAGTATATATTTGCTCTATAGATCAGGACAACACAATTTGAAGTTAAATATGAAAAAAAGTGTGGCATGTCTTAAAATACATGTATCAGAAGGACTGGAGTGTGACGCAGATTAACAGCAATTATGCAAATGTGAAAGCCAGAAGGCAAGCAACTACTACCGAGGTTTCCAGAAACTGCATTATTTCACAAAGGTTAGCTGTGATATGTCTAAGATGGCTATGCCTTTAAGAAAGTTGCTTGAACAAGATGTAGGTGAGGAATGGAACTACAAGAAGAAAACGTCTTGAAATGCCTAAAATGCTGGTTACAAGTTTGGCTCTGTGGCACCCTAGGATAAAGCTCTGACTGTGACTCTGATACCATGGGTTCAATTAGTGACACAGTTCTAGAAGGACCAGCCAGAGAGGGTGGGAGTGTGAGGCCATCACTGACTCGCATATGAAAGACTTAACATCACTGTATCATATTGTCAATCACTAGTTTGCAATTCTAAGGATGCTGCAGTAGAGATGGAGATTGTGCTATCTTGGGGAGAGTTGGTTGGGATTAAAAAAAGAAAGCTTTTGAATGTGATTTTTATTTTCAAATGTGGTTTCTGTTTGTGATGTTTTGGAGAATTTATGATTGCTGTTTTATGGGGTAATCATAAATCCATTGGACTTTCAGTAGGAAGATCCAGCTCATCCATCCTGGATGAAAAGTAGCAGCAGTGGCCCACTGTATTATCAACATGTACAGGAGTGTGCATGTATCACTTGTAGCAGGTGGCAGAGTGCTGTGCAGCAAGCAGTGTACCACATAACAGAAATCTCTTGTCTTCTGCCTGTCATTAATGGTTAAAGTCTCACAATGCCTGTGTGGTGATTGGGTTAGGTCAAATGTCCACCTGACCTACAGATTAACCCACTCTGTCACCTAACTTGTATCTAATGCAGTGATGAGGCTTGTTGTGACTATTTCAATGAATAAATGGGTCCCAGGACTCTTGACTTGGTAGGGGATGGTCTCTGCCTTAGCAATAATATGAGCAGCCCTATTGACCCCTTCAGAAAAGGAATGACTGTGTCATATGACACTCCTGTTGCCTGAGGATGGGCTTGGTGCATTCTTGCAGTGTGTGGTGCAGTAAGCTCCTGTGGACCCAGTTGCCTTCAAATGAAGGAAAGAATGAGTCAGTTAGGTGAAGGTAAAGGAGTCATTAAGTAAGACATAGGAATGACTGAGAAGAGGGAGGAATAAAAATGAAGAGTAGTTACAGAAGTTCCAAAATTAAATATATGAATAAGTCAGTTGTGTTGCAAGTAGTTGCCAGTTGGAATGTTATAGGAGCTGAGATCCTAAAGAGAATAAACCCTTTACCTTGGGTTCAGACAAAGACGAGATGTTCTCAAGTATAAATTCCATGAACATGTCTACTAAAGGTGTCGAAATGGAAGTAGATCATAAACCTTTGCTAGGCATACTCATTAGTCTTTGTACAAGGCACTTCCAAGATTGTGGAGAGTGTTAACATAATCTGCAAAAGTATGCTTTGACAAGAAATCTATAGATAGCAGATATATTGAGCAGAACATATTTTCCAGAGAAGTATGACAGATTGTTAGAAGAGCTAAGACATGTCAAGTTGCAACAAAAATGTAAGAGATTTGTGATGCATGACATTACTGCAGGGAGCTCACATATAAGAAATCTCTTGCACTGTTATTGCAACTTGGTTAAAGTACTAGACCAAGGTGCTACTGCATACATTATATATTTGGACTTGTCAAATGTTTGCTTCATTTCTACACAAATGAGTCTTGTTTGAACTGTGTAGGAGCAAAGGACATGGGTACATAATACAGTGGATAAAAGTGCCAAATAGGGGGTACAAGGTAAGAATAGCAAGCACATACCCAGACTGGGTAATATTTTACAAAGGGGTCCCACAAGGTTTAATACAGGGTTTGATACTGTTAAATATGTTTATCTCCTCAATGCCAGTAAGTATTAACATTTGGCAGTGTTAGTTTGCAAATAACTCTAAAGTGGGTTATTTGTTTACAAATATTGAATAACAAGCTTTACGTGTATTACATGGACTCCATATGTGAATGGTGAGTACTCAATAATGTTAGATTAAACATTGGAAAGTACACTGTTTTGCATTTTGGTAAGGGAACTCATATGATAGATAATCGACAGTTGCAAAAAAGGGAGGGTATTAAAAACGAGTTAGTTATTCACAATGTACTTAAATATGAGCTTCAGACAAATTGGATTGTAAGAAAGTGTGATGCTAGTATGAGCAATATATTTAGAACCCTCACTAGCAGGAATCAAGATGTCCTCCTCCTCCCATTACAGTAGGCTTATATAAGACTAGTTATTAAGTAGCATGCACCTGTTCCTTAAGGGAGATTAAATGGTTGAAAAGAACTCTCATCAGGAAAATATCTGGTTTAAGGTGTATCAAGTATGTTAACAGACTAAAAATACTAAGTCTTTGTACTTAGTTGTAGTTTATTTAATGACCTTTATAATGATGTTTAAGAGCTTAAAGACTGAGCATTTGGCAACATTTCTGGGTATGCCTGTCACATGACTTAAACACAAGGGACCACAGTCACGTGGTGAGTTTACTAGAAATGAAAGTAGAATTGAGTCTAACAGTGTTGCTGTAAGGGGTGGAGAGTAGGCAAGTGATTACCATAACCAAGGGTGCCAGAACCATAGGGCGAGGGGGGAGGAGCATCCCCCACTTTTACAGCTGCAAGACCATCTTGTCACTTGGGGAAAGAGCTAAAACTTAATGGCTAGCCTGATCCAGCACTAAGCGACATAGATTACTGGGGGGGGGGTACCCTGGCCAGCATCTTCTTTAAGGAGGACCCATGCATGCGTCTTGCACCAACGCGGATTTAAACACACTCCACCTATGCATGCATGAAATATAAACTAACTGTTCAATTGAGTGAGGTAAGTGTGTGAGACAGTGCCTCATCATGCCCAAGTGTTTCTAGCTTTTAAGGAGAGTTTTCCAGCCCCTAAGTATTTTGCTGATCATTGCCAGAGTCAGGCTTCCAGGTTGTTGTTACCCAAGTGTTTTTGCTGCCTGAGTGCTGTGTTTTCTAGCTTTTATGGCTTGCTGCCAGAGTCATACTTCCAGGTTGTTGTTGCCCAAGTGCTTTGGCTGCCCGAGTGCTGTGTTTTCCAGCTTTTGTGTGTGTGAGATGGCTTGCTGTCAGAGTCGTGCTTCTAAGTTGTTGCACAAGTGCTTTTTCTGCCCAAGTGCTGTGTTTTCCAGCTTGTGTGTGTGTGCTGTCTATGTGTGTAACATGCCCCAGTTAGGTATACCTGGTGGGTAGTGTTACTCAAGCTCAAACCCTGTACCTTCAGTACAAGAAATCAGAGCCTGAATTCTCTACCCATTCCACCACTTGTGATTCAAGGAGTTGAGTCCATAGCTCTCGACTGTCCAGGTTTTCATAGAATATTTGGTTTATACATTTGGTCTGTTCCTCTTAAAATTTGTGTTGTTCTGGCAAATCAGTGAGAACTGAATTCATTAAGTAATGTTAGCCCTTTGTGTTTCTGTCTTTCAGGAAACACATGGTATTCCAGCAACTTTCTAAGATTATACAAGCAATGTTTAAATTGTGTTCCTGTTTGTGGGCCTTTGTCCTCCCCGAAATAAATTCTGGCTTTTTCCTGATTTCTTGTGCTGCGACTCTGAGAGATTTAGTTGTAAGTGAATTTTACAAGGAGCTGAGAGCTTCAGAGGAAGAGAAGTTTATCGCTGCGTATGCCAAGTCTGTTGTCATTGTTAGTAGCACAACAGGTAGCATGCTTGCTTTTCTACTCTCACAATATGCAGATGGATCGCTGATACTGTACTGTGTTGTACTTTAAAGGGAGTGGATGGTGCAGTCCTGTGAATGTCCTCCTTTTGAGGAGTTTCCTAGTAACTATGAACTTGTTACAGTTTGCCATCCATTCCCTGTTGCAGTATTACTAGCTTATTTTTAATGTAACATAAGCAATTTATTCTTCAAGGGCAACAGGCACTTTATTTGTAGATGAAACAATGAAATATAAAGTTGTTTGCTAGCAGCAACCTCTTCATTAGTTACAAATCCATTTAATGTGGAATTATTTAGAAGACTTTTACTTCTGCAGAGATTTTGCATATTTACTGATATTGGTGGATTGCAGTGACAGAAGTTTGAGTGGCATTTTATGGTTGAAATTTTCAGAAATGGGTAGTTTTGTCATTATTGGTTTGTACATTTTGGTTTATTGCTTACTAGAAAACTGTTCAAAACTGCAAATTTCGAACACATTCTAACAAGTGGTGCTGTATTATACAAGGAATATAATTTAATACAATCAGGAAGGTGAATCAAAGAATGCATACATGGCCCTAAAAATGTGTAAGGGGCCTTTTTTTTTTTTTTTGAAAACAGCCCAGAGGTAAGCTTAGTACTCCACTGGCCAAATGCAAAATGAATGTGGGTTTTCATGCCTTTTCAATGAATGTGAGTTTCAAGGGCAGAGGAGTTTACTGCTCATGCTAAGTCTGTTTTCATTGCGAGACTGTATTGTTTGTTTAGCAAATGGTTCAGTGTTTGCTATTTTATTTCAATATTTGTAATCACTGTAGAAGTAAATAAGAAAACAGTATGCACGCTGACAGGTTTGAACAGTGTTTATGGTAGTTGAGAAATAGCTAAGTAATCCCATACTGGAGTGGCTGGGGAGGGGGTTGCTGCAGGAAGTGGTGCTCTGAAGGAGCCCAGTCTGTTACCCTGCCTAGGGTCCCATTTAGCCATGTTCCAGCTGTGGTATTATGCACTATTACTTACTATAAATGATCAGAAGTTGGAATGAAATGAAGTGCCAGTTGTAAAAAATAAGTACTTTCGTTCTGTGTTTGACGAAGGAAAGAAAGCACTTATTTTTTACAACTGACACTTTGTTGTTTCATTCCAACTTCTGATAGCTTATGGATGTCCTTTAATAATTAATAACAGTCATAACATGTCAGTGCAGTTCTGCCTCAGGCAGCAAAGTGGACAGTCCAATCATTTCTCTCCTTCAGAGAGCAGCTGGAAACATAAGCATCGTCACCATATTCTCCAGTCTTTCTTGCCATCAGTGCCACAGTGCCAGTGTATTGCTTCAACAAGCGCACTCTCAGGCGCCGGGAGTTCGCTGAAGATTTTTCGGCGAGCAAATTTGCTTACACCCGTCGGATCTTCCGACATCGCAAACTCCCAAAAAGCGAAAAGACCGGGATCGACATCCTCAGCCCGCGTCTACCACCGATGCCACGCCAAAACCTAGTGCGAGTGCTCCGGTTCCCTCTGAGACGCTCTCCACCGCTCCGAACCGAAGACACCGCATTACCGACGACTCCGATTCCAGACATTACTCGACGCCAGTTATAGATTTTCCTCCGGATACGAAACTGAGGAAATGCCCGAGACCATTGCTGTAGACAAGGTCACTCCTGCACGTGGAGCTGCCAGGCCTCCTATGGCCATGTCTATTAAGGCCTACACTAGGGCTAAGGCAGCCAGCAAAACAAAGCATATTACTTAAATCCTTACCTCAGCTGACTCGGAGACACAAATTATGTCCATGGTCAGCTGATTTAATTTCCATGATTAGAGGTTCACAGGCCCATCCTGAGAGAGCATCCCAGCCTCCTCCTGATAAAGGCCCGGGTTGAACCCTCTGACCCTACTCCTTCAGATGAAGACTCTGAGGGCTCTGTCCACTCTGATAGCCAGGAAGAGCTCTTCCAGACCTATGAGGACTCGGATGCAGAAGATTCCATCCCTTCGGCCTCCCCTCCTGAGGATATTTCTTTTGGGGAAGTTCTACACACCATGAGGGAACATTTCAAGTGGCAAGGTCAGGAATATTCTGATTCTAGGAAACGCCTTAGGACTTTCCTTAAGAAGCCTCAGCACAGGCCCTTAGCTATTCCTCCTGTACTTGATGTTCTGGATGATTTGTATTCTGACTCTAGTGCTACCCCTGATTCTCTTCCTCCTGCTCCAGCCAAGCCAGACAGGTATTACAGGGTCCCAGAAACTCATTCCCATTTATTCAGGGCCCATACTGCTGATTTGGAAACTATTTCACAGGGGCCTAAAGGAGTTTCAGCCTCCACCTCAAAAAATCCTTTGCCCTCCAACAGGGAAGCGAGGTCATTAGAGAGATGGGGCAAAAAGGTTTACACATCCACTACCTTATCTATGAGAGCTTTAAATTGCCTTTTTCATATGTTACAATATCAGGATTATCTCTTAGAAGATTTACAAAAAACATTAGCTTCTCCTGATCCTTTAGACAGGAAGACCTTGCAGGAAGCTGTACATAACACTCAGCAAGTAAGCAATCACTTCCTGCAGTGTGGATATGATGCACTGGAAGCTTCATGTAGGGCGGCTATGACAGGGGCAGTGATTCGTAGACATGCTTGGTTAAAAGATCAACCTCTACCAGATCATGTAAAAGCAAAACTTCTGGATGCACCTTTGGAAAAGAACAAGCTTTTTGGTGCAAATGCTAAGGATGTGTTAAAGACCCTCAAGAAAAAGCAAAATCAGTTCAGACTGTGAAAGATTTCCTCCAGGTTCAACCCCCAGATTCAGTAGGAATTGGCCTTCAAAAACTGGTCCTTTCCTAATCCAGAAAAGTTTCAAAGGGGTAAGAACAGACGTGGCCGAGGAAGAGGCCAATACAGAGGCCCTTACAGGGGCGACAATGGCAGCCAGGAAACCAAAGAAGTGACGAGGGGTTTCACCTGCCCAACAACCACAAACTCAATGACTTTCTCTACTACCGCCTACCAGGGAACAACTAGAAGCTCCCTTGGGCGGGAAATTATCTCTGTTTGCAGAAAACTGGCACAGACTGACAAAGGATAAATGGATTTTGGACATTATAGACCGAGGGTACAGGTTTCATTTTCATACCTTACCAAGAAAACAAGGCATGCCAAACCTACCACAAAATCAGAGGGCAGAGGCTATCAAGCAAATCACTCTGCTGACTCGAATGAAAGCAATAGAAAGAGTTCCACAACAAGAACAAGACCAGAGGTTTTACTCAAGACTGTTCCTTGTTCCAAGAAAAGAATCTCAATGGAGACCAATACTGGACTTGTCCACATTAAACACCTTTCTCATAGTACCAAAGTTCAAAATGCTGACTCTACAGCAACTCCTTCCCATGCTGGGCAAGGAGTCATGGCTGATTACTCTGGACCTCAAGGAGGCATACCTGCATGTCCCTATCAGACACAGCTGCAGAAGATACCTCAGATTTCTTGCAGGGCCAGAGCAATATCAGTTCTCAACATTGCCATTTGGCTTATCTACTGCGCCCAGAGTATTTACAAAATGCCTGGCTTCAGTAATTGCTCATTGCAGGCTCCAGGGTATACAAATTTACCCGTACCTGGACGACTGCCTCATACAAGCGGACGACAAATTGATGTTAACAAAAAACCTGGATTATGTCATATGATTACTTCAAGCTCTGGGATACACAGTCAACTTCCAAAAGTCAAGACTGCAGCCATCCCAGCAAATAATCTTCTTAGGAGCCAAACTAGACACAGCCTCTCAGATGGCTTACCTGACAGAAGACAAGCAAGAGAAGTTAACTCATTACTTCAAAGGTTTAGCAAAACTCACCCAGATGACTGCAAGGAGATTCCTACAGGCCCTGGGTTACATGGCATCCTGCATTCTACTGGTTCCATTAGCAAAACTACACATGAGAAAGTTTCAATGGTACCTAAAAGCATTTGGTCTCAACACAGCAACAACTTGGAGACAATCATACCACTCATTCCATGCCTACAAAAGGAATTCCTATGGTGGGCCTCGTGAGCCAGGAAAACACAGGTATGTCATTCAAAACCACAGATAACACAGACCATGACTACAGACGCCTCAGACCTTGGATGGGGGGGCGCACATGGAAGGCAGGTGTATACAAGGACAGTGGTCTCCAAAGGAAACACATCTGCATATAAACCAAAAGGAAATGCTGGCAGTAATGCATGCCATCGAGGCTTTTCAACACCAACTCCAGCAAGGCCATTTAATGATACGGACAGACAACACCACTGTGATGTGGTACATAAACAAGCAGGGTTGCACCCACTCTTACCCCCTTTGCAGACTGACAATGCAGCTTTGGGAGAAATCACTGAGCCTAAACATCCAGTTACAATCCCAGTTTGTTCCAGGAAAAGACAATGTGTTGGCGGACAGCCTAAGCAGGAATTTCCCAGATCCACACGAGTGGAGGTTACATCCGAAGGCCTTCAGACAACTCACTTCGACATGGGGCAAGCCAGAAGTGGACCTATTTGCCTGTCACCTCAACCATCTTCTACCAAAATTTTGCACGAGGACATACCATCCAAAAGCTTGGAAAATAGATGCCCTCTCATTCAACTGGAACTCCCTAGCGATCTATGCATTCCCACCTCTGCCACTGATGATCTCAGTATTACTAAAGATCAAAGCAGAGAAGCCCAAGGGAATCATAATAGCTCCGGATTGGCCAAGACAACACTGGTACCCACTACTACGGAGCATATATCACACCAGGAGGTGGGCCCTCCCTCAGTGGCCTCTACTTTTGACTCAACACAATTTCGAAACACTGCATCCCAATCTTCAGACACTGCAGCTAACAGCCTGGGAGATCCCATAAATAACTTCAGCTTATCTCTCTCCAAGGAAGTTCAGCGGATACTAACAGAGGCTCAAAGACCATCCACCAGAAAGGTTTACTTAGCAAAGTGGAAAAGATTCAGCAATTGGAATACCAGCAAGGGACATGATGCATCATTGTTGAACATCCCACTCATCTTGGAATATTTGGCAGATATGTTAAAGAACGGCCTCTCATATTCTTCCATAAAGATACATGCATCTGCTATTTCAGCTAGATACAACACTGATCCTCCTGTTTTCTCTCACCCCTTACTAAGACAATTCCTCAGGGGAATCAAGAACATTAAGCCACCAAGAAAGGCCCCAGTGCCAGCCTGGGACCTCAATTTTGTCTTAGAAAAACTGACTCTACCTCCTTTTGAGCCAGCAGCTTCAGTTGACTTGCAATTTCTCTCATGGAAGACAGCTTTCCTGTTGGCAATTACCTCAGCAAGAAGGGTTTCGAGCTACAGGCCCTAATGGCAATACCACCCTTTATTATTTTCCACAGAGACAGGGTTTCATTAAGGACCAACCCTACTTTTATGCCAAAGGTGGTATCTAGGGTTTCTCTAAATCAAGCCATTCATCTGCCTGCTTTCTTCCCCAATCCTGAGAATAAGGGGGAAAGACTTTTGCATACCTTGGACATTCACAGACAACTTCGATACTACCTGGACAGAACCAAGGCCAGTAGGAAGTCTGAACAACTTTTTGTAGCTTACGCCCCTGCAGTCCAAGGAAAAGCAATTTCAAAACAGACTATTTCTAAATGGATGGACATTGCATCAGATTCTGTTATTCCTTTCATGGAAAGACTGTTCCAGCCAATGTCAGACCACATTCCACCAGAGCTACAGCCACCTCTACAGCATTCTTAAGAGTGGTGCCTACCAAGGACATTCTAGAAGCTGCTACATGGAGCTCCGTGCATACTTTCTCCAAACACTACAATCTCCCTCTATATTCCAGATCCAGAGCAGGCTTTGCTTCGGCAGTCCTGCAGGGTTTGATTGCCACACCATCTCTTTCCTAGAGCATACCTCCTCCCCCAGCTAAGCTATGGTATTCTACCCACATGTTATGACTGCAGTTGCATTCTTGAAGGACATAGTACAGTTTTGTACCTACCATAAATGTAGATGTCCGATAGACATGCAACTGCAGTAGGATTTTCCTCCCTCCATACCCCTCTATGCCTAGGGTCCACTCCTATCCCTGTTACTCTTAGCTGGGGATATCTGTTATGGTGTATTTGTTTTATTGCTCATTTATTTGTTTGGAATCCTGTTTTTGATTTCCAATTTGATTACAGCCTTCCTTGGAGGGCACCTGGCATCTGGGGCAAGAAACACTGAAGAAAATGGCGTCGGCTGATGCTTATGTACTCCAGCCGCTCTGACGTCAGAGAGAAATGCGACATCAGCCGACGTCGGACCCAGACTTTGGAATCCGTCCGACCGAGGGCTGCCTGAGGCAGGACAACCCACATGTTATGACTGCAGTTGCATGTCTATCGGACATCTACATTTATGGTAGGTACAAAACTGTACTTTTTCACTGTTATTTAATTAATAATTAATAACAGTCATATTGTTGAACATGTCATTGCAGTTCTGTGAATTGTGGACCTCAACTGAAGTGGCAGCAGCTCACCCAGGTACATTCAGGGCAGCCATTTATGAAGTAACAGTAAAAATTATGATGATGATGATGATGATAAAATAAGACAATGCAGGCAAGAAACTGGAATAACTTTGCTATTACTGTGTTTTCAGAAGTTAATACAGTTTCTTCCTTGCCTTAACTCATTTTTTTTCATTAATGCAAGTTGGCCCCAGTCTTGTTAGATTTTTAAAATCATGCCAGAAACAATTTATTTAAAAGAACAATAAAAATACAGTGATTTTTATTCTACTTATAAGAAAGTCATTAAAGCTTCTTGCCTGACTTTAAGCCTTAAGTTAGGTTATTTATTATTATTGTTATTTTTCAAGTTGCCCAGTTTTTGTTGCACTTTTTTTTAAATTTGATTGAACAAATAAAAGTGCAATAGATCGAGCTTGAAAGTGGTAAACAGCTTTTGCTCATAGTTCATATTTAAACTTCAATAGCTCAAGGGATAAAGCCATAACAATGTTCAAGAGCTTGATTTACAAATGAATGGGTGACTGAGTATTTGATCCAAGCTGCTGCAGACACAGGCTCCTAACTAGCCTTATATGAGGGTGTTGGCCTATGTAAAATGTAATACATTTAAAATTATTAATGACTGAAAAAGTAAAAGCATTCCAGACATACTGATAGTGAGTTAGAAATTCAGTTACTGGAAAAAAAAGCTAGGAAAAGTTAGAAGTAAGAATGTGAGCAAACATTGTCAGCAAGAAAATAAATTCAGTCTTCTTTTAAGGAAAACTTGTATCAAGTGGTTTACTGCTCAAAGCTGGCAAAACGATAGATCTAATAAGAATTCCCTCTTCTGTAACCTGTAGACTATTTGCCATAGGCACTCGGACTTCTAGGCAGATACAACTTTCCCAGGCAGCCTGGAACCCACTCCTTCCCATAATGCTTTACTCATCTCACACATGTCCAATTCCTCATTGCCTTGCTAATAGTTTTCATTGAAGAATGATGACCACTGCCTACTTTTTGTTCCCCAAAACATGTGTTTTTGGTGGTTTATTTTCATTTAGCGGTATGTTTTCTTGATTTACATACCTTTAGCATTCATTTTACCATTCCTTTTACTACCAAAATTTGCTTTGTTAAACTCTTTCCACCTCAAACTCTCCTGTTTTATTCTATTACATCTGGCTTTCCTAGAAGTGTTTGTATCATTCAGAAAGTGTGCCTGCACTTAGATCATTCTACAGTTCACAGGCTCACTAATCAGACAACATGCAGAAGGCATCATAAAGAACTTTAAAGCTATTTAATAGCATGCAATTTTTGCCACATAAATAGTATATTGAAACAGCTGGCTGTTCCAAATCTACAAATTCTGCAGTCCTTTCAGAACCGCTACCCCAAAACAAAACACGTGCAACACATATCTCACAAAGCCAGTGTGCCGAACAGTCACGGCCCTTAAGACTAAACAACACACCTGATACACTTGTAATAGGTACCTTTATCGTCAGGCACACTGACATCCCGCTCACCAGGCTGAACAAGGAGAGGGTCACGATGAGCAGCCTGTCTGGCGCCAGGATCCGGCACATAACACAAGCACTCAGGTCACTCCAAGGCAAGTACAAATATGACTCATTCATTGTCCATGCTGGTGTGAATGACTTGAAATGTACCTCCCTGGACTACATGAAAAGAGACATAAAGGAGCTCTCTGAGCATGTAGCCCAGGCCGGTATGACCCTGACCTTGAGTAGCATCTTACCCTCACCAAGAATGATGCCACAATATGAAGACAAGATGATCTATTTCAACAATTGGCTTAAGTACTGGTGTCATTCAAAGGGGTCCAATGCCTGTCAGCTTGGGATGATATGCTCGACAAGCCACGATGCTTCGCTAGGGACGGCTTGCACCTGTCACCCCTGGGCTTTCGGATATTGGCAAAGGCTCTTGCTACTCCCTTAGTGCCTTTTTTAGGCAAGGCTCAAAAGACAAACCCACCTCCATAGGTATCACAAGGGATAAGAAACTAAGAGTAATGCTACTCAATGCCAGAAGTCTAAACCTCAAGATGCACGCACTCGAAACTCTCCTTAGCATGGAGAACATCGATATCTGTGCAGTAACAGAAACCTGGCTCAGGGCTCCCGAGAGCACCCCAGCACTACCAGGTTATACCTCATACCATGCTTTTCGGCTCCAAAACTTGGACCGAACCACAAAAGGAGGGGGAGTATCGATATTCATCAAAGATACCCACACCTCCAGGTTGGTGGCAAAGCACGAAGCATCAGAGACTATCCATGTGCAACTAACAGTGGGTAAAACTGCCTTCCAGTTTATAGCCTGCTACAGACCACCCTCCCAAACCCAGGAACCCCATTCGGCCTTTCTGAGAACACTGGAAAATATGAAGGTCTCTCCAAACACCATTATATTGGGCGACTTCAACTACCCAAATATAGACTGGGAGCATTACTCTAGCTCCAACACCCTAGCCCAAAGGTTCCTAGAATTTATAAACTCAAATGCTATGGAACAACTTGTTACCACTCCCACAAGAGGGGAAAACATACTGGACCTGATCATCACCAACATGGGGACTCTATGCTCCAGACCAGAAGTGTATCCCTCACTGGTAAGATCAGACCATAAACTAATCTCACTGGATATTCACATCCCGACTACACCCCCTGCCCAGAAAACCACAGTGAAAAACTTGTCTAAAGCAAATTTCACACTCCTCAAAACCGAGGTGGAATCCTTCAAAGCCCCCTCACCTGTGGAAAATATGGCCCAGACTGCAGAATCCTTTATAAATGCATTCTATGAACACCTTCAGGAATGCATGGATCATGTGATCCCAAATAAAACCAAGACCCAATCCTCCAAAGGCAGACGTCCTGTCTGGTAGACCCCAGCCATAAACAAACTATACAATAGAAGGAGGAAGCTACTAAATGAAAGAACAAAATCCCAAAAAGGGAAGGCATCACTGATCAGTATTAGCAAAAAACTACAGGCACTCATAAAATTGTCTAAGGCCAGCTTCGAGAGAAAAATTGCACAGGATACTAAGGATAATAACAAGGCTTTCTTTAGTTATGTTAGGAACCTGGGTGGTAATTCCCAGATATGCTCAGAATTAGTCCAAAATGACAAAAAATGCACTGAACCCACAGACATTGCCAACATCTTAGCTGACAGGTTCAGAGCAAACTTCTCTCCCCCCTCCCCACCAAAAGGGCAAATATCTATCCCAGCAGAGTGCTGCCCCCCTGATATCTCAGATGCTCAGGTAAGAGCCACCCTCTCCAAAGCAAAAAAAACACAGCATCAATGGGACCAGACGGTGTCCCGGGCTGCGTCCTACATGAACTCCAAGAAGAGCTAAACCCAAACATAAAACTACTGTTCAATCTCAGTCTTACTAACATAAAACTACTGTTCAATCTCAGTCTTACTACAGGATATGTGCCCAAAGAGTGGCATACAGCAACAGTGGTCCCTCTCCATAAAGGTGGTGCCTCAACGGATCCTGGAAACTATCGCCCCATAAGCCTGACTAGATTGGTCTGCAAAGCTATGGAAAGGCTCATCATGGACCTCATAAATAAAGATATTGGGGACATACAGACACTGGTTGCTACCCAGTTTGGCTTTGTTAAGGGCAGATCCTGCCTCTTAAACCTGGTTGATTTCTTTGAAACAGTCACCAAGGCCATTGACGAGGGGAAGGTGGTCCACACAGCCTACCTGGACCTCGCAAAAGCCTTCGATATAATACCCCACTCGGGCATTATAGATAAGCTCACCAGCTTAAATATAAACCCCTATGTCACTAGATGGATTGCAAACTGGCTCAAGGACAGAACCCACATGGTTAGAATTGCTGGAGCCATTTCAGACTCCAAACCAGTTACAAGTGGTGTCCCACAAGGCTCAGTCCTGGGACCTCTCTTCTTCGTATATATTTCTCGGAGGTACAGGCCAACACGGAAGGACTGTGGCTGACCAAGTTCACAGATGACTGCAAACTGGGTGCCATAATCGACTCTCCAGCCGACACAAGCATCCTCCAAAAGGGCCTCATAGAAACAGACAACTGGTGCCAGAGCCATGGCCTCAAGCTAAATGCCAAAAGTGTATAGTCATCCCTTTGGCAAAACAGTGCCTACAAATTACCACATAGGTGGTGATCCATTAAGTACAGAAGAACTAATTAGGGACGTGGGGACCCAAGTTGGTAGCAATCTCTGATTTGACTACCACGTGGCCAGAGTGGTTAGAAAAACATTTTATATAGCCCACCTAATCATGAAGGGATTCACATCTAGATCAGGGGAGGTCATCATGCCTCTTTACTCATCCCTCATCAGGCCCATAATTGAGTACAGTGCCCCTTTTGGGATGTACCTTACCAGACACCTGCAGCAACTGGAAAGACCCCAAAAGTACCTCACCAAGAGGATCAAAGGGCTCAAACAGATGCCATATGCTGCCCGGTTAAAGAAACTCCAGCTCTACTCAGTGGCATACCGCCTGTTCAGAGGCGATCTGTGCCTGGTGTATAAAGCCATGTCCAACCCGGATTTAATGGACATACTGCACCTCAGAAAATCCAAATCCCATCGAGCTACATGCTCGAGAGACTTGAACCTCAGCACTGAAATAAATAGGCCATGCTGGGGGACAGATTCATAACCCGGGGCTCCCTTCACTCTGGAATAAAATCCCAGTCCAGGTTAGGCAGAGTCCCTCATTTCCTCTCTTCAAGAGGAATCTTGATGAGTGGATGGGAGATCATAGGTTTACCCCAGGTATCACTTCTGTGTCACTGTTAGACAGAGGCACAGTATACTAACCTCGAAAAAGGGCATAGCAAAATAAATTTAAAATGGGTGACGAAAGCCAAACACATTCTGGCTAGGCATATAAATGCCCTAGGGCAGATAGCCTAGTATGAACCTATAAGGAATCCAAGGCTGCTACCTTTTGACATAAAGATGTCTAAGGCTGTCCTTCCCTATAAAAGGTTCTTCTCCCATTTCTATAACACAGCTATGGTGGGATCTCCAGCCCCAAAGATTATTTATTTTCAGAGATGCTCACTCATTACACTACAGTAAGAAATTCTTGATTGGGATTGATTGTTTTGAAGGAGTTTCCCCCAGAATGTAGTGAAAGTGGAAAATTATTTCATTCTGATTGTGGAGTCTTCTTCTTTACTATCAGTTCAACCTTTTAACTGACTCCCAGCTGGACAGTCCAATAATTCTTCATTTGCTCTCCCCTTCAGGTAGTAGACTGTGAGAGAGCAGCTGAAAAATTTGTGAAGGCACAAGAATGAAAGTCATGCCATATTTTCCAGGCTCATTCATTTCAAGGGAATTGTAATTTGTCCATCAGTGCCACAGATTCTGACTGCATCATTTTCACCTATGGTACTGTTTCTCCAACAATCAATGCCCATGACATCTCACTGTTTCTCATTGCTGTTTCCTATGCTGTATATTCCACCATCATTGTTTCTAGCATAGCAGCATTAATTTATTTGGTGCTTGTTTCCTTGATGCTGATACTGCCAGCAACTGTTGTGTTGAGGTTAGCACCTATGTCAGGAATTCCCACTCTACGTCATTGCTTCCTAAGACATTATGTATCTTTAATACTGTCATGTACAGCATTCACTCCACCAATGCCATCTGTATTTCAGTGCTATGTTGTAGTTTTGGAGCTTTCAATCTCACTAGTGACATTATCCAGTCTTCACCACCACAGACTGAGACTGCAGGACTTCTGTAGTCTTCCTTCTAAAGGTTTTGCACTAAGAGAGTTCTGTTTTCTTCAGAAGCTGAGTCATCTCTTTGGAAACCAAGGAAAACATGTACTAAATGACATACTGACCTGTCCTCTTGATTCCCCAGCAAAAGACTTAGATGAACAGGAGGGAACTAGATCTGTGGTTGCTCCACAGAGGATCCTAGGATTGAAGACAATTAGCTTTCTGATCTGAACCCTTCTAAACAAAGGCTACAGAAGGCTTATCTGTATACAAGTTTACCCTACACTTCTTTTGAGTGGTTCTCCAGGTGGTATTCTTAAAAGGTATCACTATAGTGGCATGGAGTAATCCAAGCATGGTAGATCCCATGTTATTTGTCTTTTCCCGGTTAGGGGTCGCCACAGCCATAACCCCCCCCCCCAAATGCAGCCATGTCATGTTCTAGCCTCAAGGGGAATGTTTGGGTAAAGCATTTGAAGCTAAACCCCAAAGTATTTGCAGAAGCTTCAACACCTGAGAGATCCACTGTCCACTATCCTGGAAATCTAGAGCATTAGACAGGAAATGTATTCAGATTCACCGCTGTTTCCATAGAAGTGCTGATCTTTTAATTTAAATGGCAAATTTTCACTCTAAATCTTAATAATGAACTGCAAAATGTGCTGGAGAAATTACAAGATCGGTCACCAAAATTACAGTTAAAAGAATATGGCCCCTGTCTTCTATAATATGGAAAGCCTTGTGGTTTGTTTTGTATATAAATATATAATGTTATTAAAAGTGCAGGTGGGACAGCAAGATCTGACATTGGTGTATGCTGGCACTTATGGTTGCAACTTGCAGATTTTATGTTGTACATCAAGACGGCCTTCTTAGATTCCACCTGTAGTAGACTGCTTCTATTGGGTGCTGAAGTTAAGGTATAACTGTAAAATATGGAGCAGCAGGTCAATACCCTACCTGCTGTAGATGTTAGCTTCCACTCTCTACAGAATCCTTTTAGTAAAGCACATAGGAGTTGGTAGCACGTGTGGTTCTGAAGTGCCACACAACAGCATCTAAAGGACAGTGCTGTAGAAAGATGACATTCTCCTGTGCCAGATTTACAACAAGGTCATGACCCCATTGGAAGGAATGTTCTGTGATCACAAGACCTCACCAACCCCATGATGTCCTATTCTTGATGCAGTCTTTCCCAGTCACTGTTTCTCTCTCTCTCCTCCTGGTAGCTTGAAAAAAGCTCATAAGGATCAGGTAGGGAAGGGAAGTAATATTCAGAGGTTCACAGTACTTTTTCAAAGTTTTTGCATCCCATCACTTCTCTTGCCAGACATTCTACCCCATCAAAGGTAAGCTGTAAGAAAGGAGGCTTTTATCAAAAATAACTATCCATTAGGTCCCACCAGACCAGAAAAACTTAGGATACTATTTCAGATTATTTTTGGTGCCAAAGAAAACAAACAAATAACCTCTGGTTCTTATTTGCATTGAGTCTCCTAAATACCTTTGTTCCAAAGCAAAGCCTTTTAAGTGGTTATGGTGCAGTCTGTACTACCTTATCAGTCACAAGTTAACTGAATGTGATCTTTAGACCTAGAAGACATCTGTAGACTGCTAAGAAGTCCAGGAAGTTTCTACACTTCCTAGTTAGAGCTAGTCAGAACCAGGTCAGGAGTCTTCATTCCATCTTGCTTCAGTCCCAGGATGTTAATTAACTGCATGTCTGTAGTAGTAGCTCAACAGTGATTGCAGGGGAACCAAGTTGTTCTCCTAGATGACTGGCTCCTTGTTACCTCTTCTATTTTTCCACAAGTTTATTTACATTCAACAGATTGCAATAAATATCAAGCAGGAAAGCCAGAGACCTTGCTAAGAAATGAACAGAAATGAACAAGAGAACACCAACAAGTTATAAAAGAGATTACTAGAGCATAAGTTGATGTAAATGTATACAGGTTCAGATAAGGCACTACCTGGTTTCATCTTTTATATTTTGTCTGAAAGTGTTGTCATCGGGATATTGCCAGTACCTAAATAAATTGCAAAAAACTGAACAAGATTATTCTGAGAAAAAAAAAAAAACATAAAAGGTAGTACTATAAATGGGTATATTCAAGTAAAATGGAAAGGATATATATGTCATTCACTGGGTTATCCATTAGATTGTTATTGTTTAGAATCATTTACAACACCTTTAAGTCAAGATCATGTCTTGCAGTTCAGCAGTTGAGGGTCACTGCAGTGCTTGGCAGCATAATTCCATGCTATTTATTCTTGAAAGGGATTGTGAATGGTAATGGCTGGTAAACCATACTACAGGCAAACATGAGATCTCATTCTGAAATACTCATCATTGCATTAGTTAAGAGTTGCTTCAATTTTTCTTTTGGTTACTGTTGGATTGCTGGATAAGATCAGTGCCTATACTACAGGTCTGCTTGGATAGCTGCTTATGTAGGGCAGTTGGTGTGGTCCTGAAGGGCATTGGAAACACTATCCATGATCTGGTTCTGAAGGCCATTACAAACATTATTCACGGGAGGAGGATCCATTAACCATTTTATGCAGAGACATAATTACCATATGAGCAAGATAAACACTTTATCCCCTTTAGGAGACTAAACAAAGGGGAAAAATGTTCTTGTGCTTTAAGTAACTCCAAGGTGTTACCTAACGTAAGATATGGTATCTCAAATCTATCACTCAAGATTGGATTGCACTACTATGAAATGTTGATATTTTCTACTGAATCTCCTGAAATACCAAAGACCGGGGGCCTTAGAGGTACCCAGGCCTTTCCTAGGATATTCACTCGTAACTGTGTTCTTGATCTGAAGGTATTTCCAGTGGTCTTTTCAAAAAAAAAATCAGAAAGGTGACTCAGTGATTCAGAATCAGAAAGGACTTGTGCACAGGTCAGAAGTGCTGATATATCCTGTATTGTTCTAATCCCTTTCTCCTGCCTGTCTATCCATTCCACAGTCACCTTATCAAATTTCAGCTGCTGGTGATTCCACATTGAGTAGTCAATGCCAGGAAAGCAGGGAGGATGCTTTTGTAAATGCTTTTAAAGCTGAATGTGTACAGAACAGCTGTACCAATTTTTAACTACAGCAGGTAACATGGCAGAGCCAGCTGATTGTCCTGCGGTATGGTTTCTGAGAATCACACATGAAAGCTTGACTCACAGAGGGGGGATTCTCTGAATTAGTTTTTATTAACTGGTTTAAAGGCCAAATAATATTTATTTAGGTATGAGAAACCAAACCTGCGATGGGTTACTTTTGTAGGGAGGGAGGTGACTTTACCCTCCATCTCTGTCCAAAAAACTGCTTTGCCAACTTTTTAGTTTTCTAGAGGTATGTCATGCCATAATATGTTAATGGTTAGAAAGACATCCTGAAAACCGTAACTGTTCCTAGGAGTGAAATGTATAGCGTCTTCCAGACGTGCAAGGTTTAGGAGCTTATCCCACAGAGCAGATATTTAAATCCATCATACAATTAGGGTCAGGGTGAAGATGGATCCGACAATAATAAGGAGAACCTTTGCACCAAGTTAGTGGAAGTCTTGCATGGTTTCTTCAGTCAGGCATGGATTAGTTCACTAGAAACATCTCCATCATACCAGCATTCTAAGTCTGGAGAATGTGGTATAATTTAATGGCCTTAATTTAAGAACCAGAATGTTCTTGAGTTTTTCTTTAAGAAGTAAACAATTGATCACAAATAAAGCTTAAACCACTATAGATGAACTGTCTGCTGGAAGTGTTATAATGCATACAGCTCTAGTAAGCTAAAGACTTAATTGCCAACAGGAAAGGTGTTGGGAGAGTGGGCAACCTTTCCCTTGTATGGTGGGAAAGTATCTGAGAGCCATATTATAGTGACATCAGGGAAATACAAAGGGCTTTCACTACTTTTGTAAAGCAACTAGAGAATCTAAAAATCTGATCAAATAAAAATAGTTTTCAAAATCCACAAATATTACAGTGGCTAGGCATTGCAGCAGTATTGTATAGCATTCTGCATTGCAGTGATTAAAGCTGTCAGATGATCTGTGGTAAAATGTTCTGGTGCAATCCCAACTTTCTCAAAGCCAAAAACAGATAATAGGGATACACTCCCTTATCAAACTTTTGTCATACATTTTTATACAGATTGTGATGCCCCTGCACTGGCCCAGTAATCAAGGAGCCTCAATCCTCTCCACTAACACCAGTGAGGGATGTGCACATTGGGAGGATGAGCAGTACACACAGTAAAGTACACTTTCCCTTAAAAGCACACAGAGCTCACAATCAGTCTGGGGCTGGTTTCTCCCTCTCTAGATCCCCAATAAGACTCCCCACTGGCAAAGCTATTGGGTTCAGATCTCAGCTGAGTGATCAAGCCAAAATCTCCACCACCTTCTCTGTCCAACCAGTGCTTTGTGTTCATGCCCAAGTAGCTGACACATGAACACACTTTGAAATTTGAATTATATACAAACACACAGACACTCCTGGGGAAGGCTGCTACAGGTTCACTGGTTATGCCCCCTTCTGCCCAGACTATACTGTAGTTATCACTGCCACCAACCACTACTTATCAGCTACTATAAAGGCCCTACCCAAAGGGTGAATAATCTTACTGTGTATTGTTACTATTATCCAAATGGTAAGTGTGACCAAACTAAGGCTATTCTAGAGTGGCCTGGACAGTGTTACCAAATACATGCAAGTACTCTAAGAGCTTAAATATCTGTAGGCAAACCAGCCACAATTAAAAGGTTTAAATATGTTTAATAATAAATAATAAAAGCACAAGACAATACTCATTAACTCAAGACAGTGACAATAAAGTTCAGAATCACAGCAAATACTTTAAAACAACATGTAGGACAGTCTCACACAAATATAGAAAACATCTACACTCATTTGGCTATATTCATATCTATCTCTGAGAGAAACTATGTTCTAAATAACTTACTTACAAAGCAAGGCAAATACAGATGCGAAATGCTGAATGGGTGTTTACAGATCCAGAGACAAATACAAAATGCTCTGACTTTCTCTCTGAGAGAGTTCTTAAGTTAATAATACACATTACTGCTGAATCATCTTAGATTACATCATTCTTGTCACCTCTGCCTAAGTTTCCCAGGCTAGCAGGAACTTAAATTTTTAACATGTCTCTGTTAAAAATACTTATTTCTTAGAAGCTGACAATTCTCTCTTAGAAGCTTGCCTGAAACTGAAAGTCATAAAACAATTACCTTGGAAACCTGTAATTACCTCTGTTTCCAGACAATAGAAAGAAGCCCCTAGCCTAGACATCCCGTCTCTTAGCTGAGATTAACTTACACATCATAAAACTCTATACTTATCAACTTATTTTCTTAGAGTTTTGCAAGTTAATTCTGAATATCCCAATTTCTACTATGAAACATACATTTCTGCTCTTTTCCAGCAGGGTGCACTGTGGTTACAATCTTGAAGCTCAGTACAGAACATACAGTTTTCTTTCATTTTTAAGGCATACAAATCATAGTACTATTCACAAATGACATAGAATTATTTACAAAATTCTATCTAGCTGGGCTGGCAGTGTCATTTTCAAGTGACATATACTTATTTACAAAATTCCAGCTAGCTGGGCTGGCACCATCTTGGTTTATCACACACATGTTTAATGAAATAATATACATATAGTTACCCACTTGCAAAGGGTGCTTTCCTGATCACTGAGATGGAAGAATCAGACCATGTTTCTGCATGTTCCTATAGTGTTTGGCCAAGCTCGGTAAGAGCCACAGGTTGAGTCTGTAATGAACTTTGACAGTTAAGCAGTTTGGACCAGGGGCTTTCCTTTGATCATTATCCTTATTCTTCCTCCATGATAGGCACAGTCAGGGGTTGATACTGCATGCCACTATGGTGGGGACCTGAAGGTTCACAGAAAAGTTTTGAGGGAGTGGTGCTATTCTTCATATTTTGCACCCAGATCTTTACAAAGATTCATATAGAAGTAATAGAAAGCTCTGCCAGTTTCTCCTAGAATAGTTAAATACTTCCAATTAGGAAAGGAGAAAATCTTGTAAAATGCAAAGCTTTCCTGTATTTAATCCTCTGCACAGTTTCCAAGGTTGATTTCTACCCTCCCATTCAGACCTACATTGCTTTTTGGTGTGAGTGGAGCTGTGTTACTGTAATAACCATTGTACTCTTCCTGACTCATGCATGCTGTTTGGTTGTGGTCTTTTCTTAGACCTAGTATGTCTTACACTTCACATAAATCTTTGACACATCCAGCCCTAAAAAAACACCTTTAGATCTTAAGCTTTAGGGACTCACACCATGTTATAATGGACACGCTAACCAGGGGGATCAGATAAGCAAACAGTGATTCTCTTTCTCAAAATTGACATGGCTTTGGACTTTTGTATGATTAGAGGATCTACTGTCCATGTTATCTTTTCACAGGGTCCAGTGGGAGTTCTACATGCAGCCCACTATAGCTTCTTGGTCTGTAAAGATAAATAGAACAACTGCTATGATGGTCATTATTTAACCATGCAGCTAGATCCCATCCATGTAACAGGTTTATTTTTCTAAAATAAAAGGGGAATGTAAAGTTGTTGCCTGGGTAGCTAGGGTGAAGAAGCCCCAAGAAGTCAGAAAGTCCATGTCATGGCAAACATTATTTTTTTTGTGCTTTCAGGTGATGTTATATGTGTGGAACGGAGTGATCTGAGTTCCTATCTATATTCCACTCACCCCAGCAATACTAAGAGTTCCACAGGATTAAATCTCTGAAGATGGTTAAATATCTTAGGGCAGAATGCCAGAGCTTTGTGGTTGAAGTCATAACTCTTGCCCCAAAGAATACAATGGGGTCATTTGGGGTAGCTTCCCTAACACCCTTCTTGTCTTCATATTCAAAATCTTTTCTTTCAGAACCCAAACAACCTAACCCAGTCTTCTATGAATTGATGTTGCCCTCATCCAAACATGGTGATTTAACAGACTGTACAGAATTGCACCTTCCCACAGGTTGCTAGGCAACACTTGCACCATTTTGCTGTACAGAATTGCACCTTCCCACAGGTTGCTAGGCAACACTTGCACCATTTTGCATCTTTGATTTATTGAATCTTGCCAGTAAGTGCTGCCAGATTGCTTAGATATTCCCTCAGCGCATGATAATTAAATGTGGAATTCAGATGGCTCCCCATCAGAATTGCAAGTTGCAATGCTTTGATAGTTTAACTGCAAGTTTAACAAATAACAGTGAACTCTGATACTATTACACCTTTAAAGTATTTCCCAAGGGGGGTTTCACCCCCACATAATGTTTTATGGGTTTGCATCCCTTCTGCATATACAAACTAACTCTGAGATTTATGTGTCTTGGAGAAGGAGAAATACTCTGAAATACAACAGTTTCAAGTTATTATGTACAATTTCAATGACACATTTTCATTGCTCCACTGTTCCAAGGATCACATTCAATGACCATGAACTTTCAACAGGTATCCTATTCAAACCCCATATGTTAACGATGAAACCATGCATTAATGATGATATATTTACCAGGTCTGAATAAATGCATAAGCTAGAAGTAGTACCAAATTAGTATAATAGTTTGATGCCTCATATTAACAAGGCAGTTAGTCACTTCACTCTTAGGCTGTGCACAGCCTAAAACTGTACACATACATACAATTAAGATAGTGGGGAAGAAATGTCCTGGTAGCTGACAAATGAAATGCCAGGCATCTAACATTGCATTACTGTTGGGAATGCCACTGGTAGCCAACAACAAATGTGATGCTTCTCTTTCAGGTCCTAAGTTTTTCTGTTGTTTCCTGGTACCATCTGTGTAGGGTGATATGCATTTCTGAATAATGTTGAGTACCATAGTGAGGCTGAAATATTCTTCTCTTGAGAGCACGGGGCTGATATTATATCCACTTCCAGAGTCATCACATTTGATTTTATTGTATCTGTTGCTTGTCAATACCCTGCGACAAAAGAGCAACATGTGGGAAATCTTCCTGAATACTAATTTTGGATTACTTATGTTTTTCTCTAGGTTATCTACACTGGAAGGACTTCTCAAGGGAGGGGCATCCTTAGGAGTAGGGACACCTACAAACTTTCCAGTGGCTATTATTCTTTCCAAATGATCCAGTAACTGGTGCTGACCCCCCTTGGAGGCCTGACCACAGATAAGTCATACCACAGAAGAGGTTAAGAAATGGGTCTGTTAAAAAGTGCAGTGCTGGGTTGGGAGAATTAAAACAAACACACACACAACATGTCCAGCAGTGACACAGAGATGATTCCTGGGGTAAACCTACGATCTCCCATCCACAGGTCAAGATTTCTCTTGAACAGAGCCACCAGAGGTGGTGCTCTGTCACACACATGGATCTATTTCACAGCACAGGAGTCTCTTCTGAGTGATAAATCCCTCCAGCACGCCCTATTTATATCCGCTAAGGTTTAAGCCGCTTTGTTCTAGTGGTCACCCTGAGCAGACGGTATGCTGACTGAATAGAGCTGGAGTTTCTTCAACCTATATGGTAGCTTGGGGTTACCCTTGTTTTCCCGAAGGGTATGACTACATGGCTCCTACTGTATCTGTTTCCGTGAGTCCCTTCTGAAGGATATCCGTGTCGATGCACTTTCCACTATGGTTTGCAGTCGCGCGCAGTTGCAGTCAGCCTCAAACTAAAGACCTCCCATGACTCCCTGTACTTCTGAGAAGTAGATAGCCAAGGCAATAGTAGCAAGGAGGGGACCTGTAGGACACACTTCAGACCGGCTTGAGGTCTGACATAGCGCCAGCAACTCTCCCTGTGGGTTCTGTCCATACATTTAGCTTAGTTTTTTTTTACAATAATAGTGGTGGGGTGGGGTATCAAAATTAAGCCTTTCAAGGTAGGCTGTAGGCTGTATGGACTGCCTTTCCTCATCAATGGCCTTGGTGACTGTTTCAAGAAGAGTAACAAAAAAAAGGCATTTCTTCTCCTTGACGTTAAAACTGGGTCGGTCCAATGTCTGCAAGTCCCCATATCTTTGTTTATGAGCTCCATTATGATCCATCATAGCTTTAGAGACTAGACACTTAAGCTTATGGGGCTGCAATGTCCAGGGTCCCAGAGAGGCCAGGAGTTTAGGAGTGGAGTGTGACGCGCCAGACGCCACTCCTGATCACGGATCCTATAAGGATGAGATTAAACAGCTGCCTTGCCATGTGTTGCATTTTATTTAGCTAGTGTGTAGCCACAGCAGCCGACACCATCCGTCCCATTGATGCTAATAGCTCTCCTCTTATTGTAAAGTTTGTTAATGCTGGGGTCCACCAGACTGGACGCTTGCCCTTTGTGGAAAGGGTTTCCCGAAGCCGTGCGTTGCACCAAACCTGGAGGTGTGGGTATCTTCTAGCAGGGCAGGGCAGCTTGACCTCTCCCTCCTCCTCAGCCTGGTGAGTGGGACGCCAGTGTGTTAAATAGCTGCATCTCTCACAAGTATTTGTGTTATGTGGGAGGAGGAGAGGGTTGTCTGTGTACATGTGACCTTTGGACATGCTAGAATAATATTGGGAATTCCTATGTGAGTGAAAACAAGGACAGAAGCTGAGAAGCGGCTGATTTAGGTGAATTAGCTTCCAGGAAATAAGCAAACAAACAACAAGTTCCCAGCTCAGAAGGGCAGAGTCCAGCCTCTTCTCCCACACTGGCCTGAGCCCAAGTGCCTAAACCAACCAGAACACAACTTGGACACTGGGCCTCAATCAGCAGTTCCTAACTTAGAAGGATGAAAGCTACCAATTAGTGCTCAAGTTAACACAAACGCATAGATCCAGCAGGGCTGAATCCAGTCTATGCCACAACAAAACAGGCGCACCAACTTCAGTATATGCATGCACTATAAGCCTTTAACCAGAAATTCCCAGCTCAGAAGGGCAGAGTCTAGCCTCAAACCAGAATTAATACACTTTTAGAATAACAGACACTGAGCCCTCAATCAGCAGTTCCCAACCTAGAAGGATGTAAGCTACCTGTTCTGCCACAACAGTGCAGACCACTGTTTTGTTTTGCTCTGGTTAACAGAAGTTCCTTATTAGCAGAATTTAAAAGTTTACAGATCAGAGATCCTCTGTAAGACAAAGCTTTTGGGAAATGCTCCTTAAAAATGTTATGTAGGCATTTCTGTCTGCTACTTTTGTTCAACAACACAGAGACTGTTATGGTGTCACTTTCTAATCATTGCATCTTGTGGAGTTAAGACGCATTATTTTGTTGGGAGTAAAATAATGACTGGCAGTCTGAATCTGGGTTGTTAGCAAATGAAGAGCCATTTCTATAAATGTGGCTTTTACAAACCACATCTCAGTAGTATTTTGCCGAGCTAAACAGGCAAAATTCAGCTCGTAAATTTCAGAGTAAGTTTTATAGATTAGGGGTGGGAGGTTGGCATAATGGTTACGGTGTTTACCTTACAAACATAAAGTGCAGGGTTTGATTCTCACATGGGGTAATTGGCTAGGCTGAAAATGGCCCATGAGGGCAGTTAGCTTAGTACTAACCTATAAACCAGAGGTATCCTCTAAACAATGGTTCTGAAGGATAAGCAATCATTTTTTTTAGAGCCAAGTTGTCATTTTTGTGTAGTCTGGCTGACCACTTATGGGGGGGATACTCTATCTTTTTCTGTATGAGAATTCAAAAGTGCTGAGGAGAAATTAACTTGACACTTGTTCAAACCAAGTTTTGTGTTATTTATGTGTTCTCAGCAGTAGTAGCATGTATTGCTTTAAAATGACATCATAACATCTTTATAATGTGGTTTGGCCACCAGGTAGTTGTAGGTGTAAAACCAACACTGTTTTCATCAAGCTCTACCAACCCCCAACTCCACCCCCTTCCTGGCCTCTCTGTGGCAGATCTGATACACAAAATGGAGTCTTTGCTCAAATTTTGTATATCTCTTGGGATTACAGTGAACCTTGCAAAGTTCAGCTTTCTTTCTACACAGTTCATTATACTCATGAGTTGCACTTTAGACATAATTCATTTGGGAGTTTCTTCCCTAGATCAGGATGCTTATACTTTACTGAGTGATGGACACCATTCTCTTATCATGGTCTGTTCTAGCAAGGCATTGTCTTAGAGTCTTAGGCCTATGACTGCTTCACATTTTTATGCTAGATTTGTCACTGGACATTTCAGCTCCAGTAGTGTCCATGTCATGACTTTGTCCCCTGCCCGATAAGAATTTTCAGACCCTGTCAAATGCATTTTCAGAGGTGGTAAGAAACCACCATCCTTCTCTCACAGAATTCTTTGCAGATTCCTTCACTAGCCCATGGTTGTCAGAGATGTCTGTGCTTAAAGGTAGAGTCACTATAATGGGGAGACAGTGTGTCTGACCACCTCAGATGGTTCACAGTCTTATAAATAAGTGCTCTTGAAGTAAAAACAGTTATGTTCATCTCCTAGATTTTCAGGGCTTTCTTCATTGAGACATTCTATCGATACAGTCCAGCAACATGCTAGTCATGTAGCATGTCAACAAATAAGGAATGCATTTTTAACCATGTGCCAGGAAGCAGGAAGAGCATGGCAATAGGATATCAGTTCTACTCGCTTTCTAGTAGCAGCCAATATCGAGGGGAAGCCAGTTCCTTACAGACAAACAGACTCAGACTTTGACTTCTGCCTAACAAATTGTCCTGAAGCCATTTTATTGCAAAGATCTTCCAACTTTGGAACACTCTGTGCAGTTATTTTGCATTACCAACAAAAATAAAATGGCTAACCTGCTTTACTCTAATTCCTTCTGGGGAATGAACTGATGATGTCATAGCACACAAGTGGCCAGATGGTCTATTTTATACTTCTTTCAATCTCCTCTAATAATGAGGTTCACTCAGAGAACCCGGCTTCTTTAAAACAGTCATCCTTACAAATGTGCTTTTATCTGGACAGACATGATTCCTAACATATTGCAGACATTTATACATATTATATCCTTTCAAGACATTGCTCTCTCACCCATCCTGATATCTGAACCTTAAAGTTGACAACATGGCCTCTCCTGTTCTATTGATAGCAACCCTGGATGTTCCCTGACAACAGCTGCTATTTTTGATTTATTCCCCTAGGCCATCTACTAGGAAACCTTACTGGAATGAGTGGACTCATTTGTCTTACTGGGCAGGGATTAAAAGTTGTATACCCCTTCACAGCCCCTATCCCTTCTGCACTTTCTTATTTATTAGAAATGGTTGAGTCAGGACTTAACTCTTTTTCCATCAAATGTAATCTTTCTGCATTTGCTAACTTCCATTCTGGATTCCAGTGCTCTTACCTAGCTTCTCTGGAGGTATGTAAAGCCTTCTTAAAGGCACTTTCAGTATATCTTTTATTTCAAATCTCCTGACTTTTCCTTCTTGGGACATGTATTACTTACATGAGAAGCTTGTCCAGACTCCCTTTGAGTGGACTGGATCTGAAAACCTAAAACATTAACAGGAAAGCATTATAATATTTCCAGCATTTAGACCCATGCATTAAACAATGCATACTTGGAGTACAGAAGTCCAATTTCAGGTGCCTTTCACCTGTGAGGGACACTGCAATATTCAACTAGCAAGTTTAGCAAAATATTTGCTATGTATACAGTGCTGTACATTATCATTGCTAGGAAGCAGGCTATACAGGTTTTGGCCAAGACACGTGATACCACTCCAGCCCCCAGCATCACAACTAGCTCCTTCAGAGAATGAGAGTGTCAACAGTGACCAGGATGACAGCAGACATGAACATGCCTCCGCCATGGATGCAGAGCCCAGAATAGGTTAGCACAAGTAAGTATTAATATCTGGTATAGGGCTATGAATCATAACTGCATGCAGATGGCAGAACCACACAAAGCACATTGATGCATACAGTATAGTAGTTTCCATGCTCAAACCAGTGTAAACTAAACAATATGTGGTCTGTTCACACTTGAACATCAAACAGCATTCAGCAACACAAGCACAAAATGTAATGTGTGGCAGTCATTATCATTTACCCAAGTAACAAGGGACACAGTACACAGTGACAAGGAAAGGCACAGGAAACATACAGACAGAATGGAACAGACTGTATCTCATCCTGGGCATGAGGTGTTCTATAGTGTCTTCTGTAGGGTGTTGCATGGGTTTTGCTTTTTAAGTACAACAGAGTTCCATGGGGTGTCTAATCTTATAATGAACATCATACTATGCATTGTTAAAAACACTAGTCAATCTGTAACACCTGATGGAGACAAAACAGTACTCATGTAGTAATACAGAAGTTGCTGTAAATAGCTACAATCACCAAAGAATAGTCAGCTTTTTTTTCAAATAACTGCGTTAGGCATCAACTGAGCATGTACACTAGACACTTTTTTGTGAATTTTTATACCAAGTTGTCCATGCATACATAATGAGGCTCATCTGAGCTGAATGTTTCCAGGTTTTTTAATTTGTTAACTCTGTAGCTTGGTGATTTGAAGGAACATGTAGCCATCATGCTGTGCAAACGAGTGATAGCTAGCACAATAGAACCGATGCCAGCACGTCACAGTACATCTGTGTTTTGTGCACCTAGTAGTACAATTCAGTAAAGGGTCCCTTTCACGTAACTATTAGCCCACTGCCATATTGATTATCATACCCTGAAAGCATATTGCATGCTAATGATAGGGAAGCAGCAATTCGCAAAATGTACAGTAAAAATAGAGTGCCAGCAGTTGCAAAAAAGGGAGTACTGCTAATTCTTTTTGCACTCTGATTACATTGAACACCCACTGCAAGTATAATGAAGGGTATTTAAAAAGATCACTGCTTAAGAGGAATGCCTCTTTAAGCTATCAGCTGGAATAAGTATTCTCAAGACAGCAGAATGGTGTCACCACAAATATATTGACTACTGTACTTCAAACCATCTGCACCAGTGGAAGGACATGGTCAGAGAAGATCACCGGTTGGTAATTAGCACAGAAGATTAAGGCTATGAGCTGTTAATGAGTTGTTTCCTGTAGCCCAGGATTTGATTCTGAACATATCAATTAAGCAGACGGTGCTTTAAGGCAATTGGAAAGCTGGTCTAGGCTCCTCAATGGTTTCCTGTTCTGCATGCCAAGTAACTATCTATATACCAAAGAAAAACTATCTACATATAGAAAGTGTCAACCTCTATATGCTATAGGTTCTGTTGACATTGTTTGTACTGTTGTCAGTGTCAGCAGCTCAACAGTTACCACACTTGCCTTTAATGCTGGAAGATCAGAAGGCTCTATTCCCATCCCAGGTAATTGGATTAATTTCTGCATTAATGACATTGCAGTGCAGCATAAGGCAGTGCTGCATACTTGCTATCAATTGGATGACATACTAAAGCAAGGTCCCATCAGTCTGAGTTGGTGGTAGCTCATTGTAAAAGATCCCATGGCACTTAGTGAAAAGAATAGGCACATTTTCTTTGTGCCCTGGACACAATTCCCTTAGTATGAGTACCACCTTGTGTTTCATCTAAAAAGAGGATAGTGATCTAGTGGGACTAACTTGGTCAACAAAGGATGGATGGATGGATGGATGGATAGATAGATAGATAGATAGATAGATAGATAGATAGATAGATAGATAGATAGATAGATATAATTTCATAAATTTTGGACCTGTTGTTGGATGCATGAAAGAAAATGTATGACGAAGCACTTGACTTTGCTTTAGGACACAAGCAGCTGGGAGCATCATATATCCCAATGTGACATGACACACATACGCACCATTGTAGTTATTGTATTCATGTATCTTTAGCCAGTATGACTGATGTTACTGTGGCAGCTGAGGGCATTACAGATGTGCAGCCAACACACTCCGTGGTACAAATGTTAACATCAATCACAGTTTTAGTGTTGCTTACAGACAACGGTGACACTAGTCCTGTTGCAAGAATGCGTAGTAGATTCTACTTCAATAGCATATAGTGATACCCTTAAGTGCAACACATGGATGTATGTACATAGTTATATTTGTGAACTCAGAAAGTATTACCAATATATGCATCCATGATCAGAGAGGTATAGATCTTATGGACATATCCACTTTCATTTGCAGCAAATGCAGAATAAATGGAGTACAGGACAGCTCACAGGAAGACAGAAAAGGCTGTCATGCCATAATCTTGTCATTAATGTATGTATGGTGTTATTGTTAGATTTTGTCGTACAGTTTTCATGGACCTTTCCTACTGTATTTCCCATGCAAGCTTCAGGTGGCCATCAAGAATGAGGATGAGATGTATCTGACACACGTGGATGAGGGAGTCCTGTAAAGACTGGACAGTCCTGAGACATTGCTTTTCTAATTTGCAGCAGTCACATACTTGCAATAATAGAAAATGCACTAGTTAAAGGTACTGGAGACTGTGACATATCTTTGGTTATCATTACTTTATGAGGAGATACTCACAGAGTACACAGTAAATGCTCTCAATGGAAAACAATCCATTGGGCAGTTATCCCAAACTGATCACTTGCAAAACAAAAAAAAAGAAAATAAATATTTGCAAGTAGATTGCTACTGTCTTGCATATTCATTATTGTTATTTTGTTATTTGTACTAGTACATTTATTTGAATTTTATAGATGCTTCTGTGCCTTTTTCTTAGTCTGCTTATATACATGTATTCTAGTACAGTGTAAGTGGCAGAGACAGAAGTGCCATATGTCACCAATCTTGTTGCTCCAGATAACTGCCCTTTACTACCCACAGGTACTGTACGTCTGTCTGACATACAGGCTTAAGCCAATGTGGTCTGGGCAGCCATATATTTGTATCATCAGCCATGGAATGTATTTTGTTCTTTTTGAGTTACTACTGCACCTAAAACTGCATATGCACCAAAGGATACAGTGTATGGTAAATGGGTTCCTGCTGAAATTCTCAGTAGTGGAACTGGAGTCCTAGACATAGTGAGAGTGTATATGTGAATGGAGAAAATGCTTACTAAGTCTAAGGTTGCAGTACCTTGGAGTATTACGCCTACATTGATGCAGTGTGATCTCACAGTTTGTAAATATAAATAGCAGGGGTATGCAGTAAGTAGGTGGAATTGCTTTAATGGCCTTATACTGAATTTTCACAGTTGTCATATTTGTTGGACAATCAAGGTTTATTTTTGAAGTTATGAGACCCCTACTGATGAGTTTGTCATTTCTACTAGGGAGCCACGGTAAATACATGTCTTGCAAATTTGTCATTTCCCGTTTACCCATGACTCTCAACATACCTATCTCCATAGTACATTCATAGTGAGTCAGATAACTTCTAACAGTGTTTCTCTTTTATTACGTGTATATTTCACTTAGTCACTTTTTTTCATGCCACAGATGTTGACCACCTACTATGTATGGGCATTACATCTAGGCAATATGTCCATCACCACCTCCCCCCGACCCCGATTCAGATACAGCTTGTTCATGCATTCATTTTTAGATGTTCATAAACTTCGCCCCATACAATACAATTTGCATTGATTGTTACCCCATGTCATCACATATCATTAGCATCACTCCAAGTATGACTCCACAGTTTAATCTTGTTAATTTATTGTGTTTGAAACTTTATTTTCCTTCTGCATTCTAAAAGACAATTCTGCAAACTATACCTCTGACTCTTTACTGTGCAAGGCTTCAGCTGCAAAGCAAGGCATACCTCTGAGTCCCACCTCTTTTGTTTTTCAGTATTTCTTTGTATTTCTAGGATAGGGATCTGTCAATGTGCTACCAGGTTTAATGGAAAGTATTAGCAGATGAATGCTTTAGTTTTTCCGTATGCACATAGTTGGGGCAGGCTGCTATTGCTAGATCTTGTGAACTATTTTGCTGTTGTATGTAAACCTAGGTAATATGTGTAATTTCTGTATTATGAAACAGGAGGTACCACTTGTAAGTAGTACATATTAAAGGAAACAGATTTTTTCTTTCATATAAAAGTGTTTATTCTGTTTCTGTGCTGTTTTTAAACTTTTGTGACATCAGAAGGGATTAAACCTACAAGAAATAAACTGCCTGACAATTAATAATACCCCAGTGATTATAACAATGCTATTAAAGCATGAAAAGTATTACAACTGATTAGGATAGAGAAAGTTGTGTTCCGTTTTACAGAACCTGCATTTGTCTGTTTCTCCCACATTTTCAATGGACTTTGTAAGCCATCATGTACATAGTCCTTGACATCCTTGTCTGCCATTATTAGCCTTTCATCTTTTGGTTTCTGTTCACTACTCCTTAACCAATTGTACTTCAAATCTTGGTCAACATGAGTTTCTTCCAGAAGATCTCTATACTTACTACTATATGTGCGGACTTTTCCAATAGTTTTTCCTTCTTGTCTGATCCTTTTCCTTACATTCTTCATTTTGTTTTTCAGCACATTCAGTTAGTATGATTTTTTTCTACTTCTAGTTCGATTTCATTATTTAACCATGCAGCTAGATCCCATCCATGTAACAGGTTTATATTTCTAAAATAAAAGGGGAATGTAAAGTTGTTGCCTGGGTAGCTAGGGTGAAGAAGCCTCAAGAAGTCAGAAAGTCCATGTCATGGCAAACATTATTTTTTTTGTGCTTTCAGGTGATGTTATATGTGTGGAACGGGGTGATCTGAGTTCCTATCTACATTCCACTCACCCCAGCAATACTAAGAGTTCCACAGGATTAAATCTCTGAAGATGGTTAAATATCTTAGGGCAGAATGGACTTTGTGGTTGAAACCATAACTTTTGCCCCAAAGAATACAATGGGGTCATTTGGGGTAGCTTCCCTAACACCCTTCTTGTCTTCATATTCAAAATCTTTTCTTTCAGAACCCAAACAACCTAACCCGGTCTTCTATGAATTGATGTTGCCCTCATCCAAACATGAGTTTCTTCCAGAAGATCTCTATACTTACCACTATATGTGAGGACTTTTCCAATAGTTTTTCCTTCTTGTCTGATCCTTTTCCTTACATTCTTCATTTTGTTTTTCAGCACATTCAGTTAGTATGATTTTTTTCTACTTCTAGTTCGATTTCCATTCCTGCTTGATTCTAATATGCTTTTGCTAATCTAAGCAAAGATGTCATCTTAGACTTCTTCTTCTCATGTTTTACAACTTTTACTATGTTTGGATCTCATGAGTTCAGCAGACGTATACATTGCCAAGATAGAAGATCTATACATGTAAATTTCGAGGAGGCCAATGCCTCTTTCAGACCAAGGAAATATAGCCTTAGCATACACTGATTTTTATATATCATTTGATAAATATGAAGCATTTTTCTTGTCTTTGTGTCCAATTGATCTAATACTTTTTGAGGCCACCAGTCACCCCAAAACTGTAAGTTATGACAGGAAGAGCAGATTGATTTATAGTTTGGACTTTTCAGCATATTTCAATATTTTAGTCTTCTGAGGTATTTCTTACTGAGCTTTATTCTCATTTGCACGTCTTATAGCTGACCCTCCATCAGTTCTCAAATATTTATATACTCCCGACATCTCAACTTCCTTTATATCACATTCCTATCCCAGGTTGATATTTTCTTGGTGCTGCAGCTTTCCCTTTTAAATGTTGCTTTTGCACATTTATCAAGACAAATGCAATTCTTCTATCACCTGAAAATGTTTTAACCATTTGTGGTTGTGCTTTCAGCTCATCTGATGAACTATACAATTTTAAGTCATTCACAAAAAGTAGATGAGAAGTCTTTAAAAAGGGTAGATTTCTGGTAGCCAAATTGTAACCATAGCCTAATCTGTAAAGTGAATGGTTTAATGGGTTAAGTGCAACAAGACAAAAGCAGTGACAAAGAATCACACTGGAATATCCCCCCTTGATTTTTTTATCCCTGAGATGATAATTTGCCTTTTGTCATGGCTCAAATGCAAAGTGGTTTGCCACTGTTTCATCATCACTGCAAAGTAATTGGTCAATGTAGGGTCTGTCTTATACATCTATAAGCATTCCATTGTCCAGGAATGCAGGATGCTGTCAAATGCTTTTTTGTAGTCAATCCATGCCATACTTAGACTCTCCCCCTTTTGCAACTCTCTATTATGGCTTTATTTAGCAACACAATTTTTTGTTCCATGTAACTTTCTTTTATTAGATTTTTATTCTGTTGCTGTAATTGAATTTTTTCTAAACGACTATAAACTCTGTCTGCATCAATTCTAGTATATAATTTGTACATTGTCAAAATGTATGTTATTTGTTTATAGTTTTTAGGATGGCTTGCAGGTTCACCATTAAGGAAGAGTGTCAGTTTTCCTATTGTTAACCAGGTTAGTGTCTGTTTGGGACGAACATATAGGTAATCATTGCTCAGGGCTAAATCTTTGCATAAAGATATTAATACCTTTAACCAGAAGTTAGATACTACATCTGGGCCCAGGGTTTTCCACTTAGGAGATTTTCTTAACTTTGTCTTTATTTCTCTGGCTGTTACTTCATCCCCTTCATATCCTCTATATTATAGCTGCTTGTAGTTTCTTTCAATTCTTCTGCATTCAGCATCTTTATGTTCACCAGGGTCTTCATAAATACTTCCTCAAAATGTATTTACTTCATCTTTATTTGGTAGTGTTTCTATTCCTTTCACTTCATTTCCCAATTCTATAGAAAACCTTTTCGGGCCATTAATGAATTGCATTGAATCACGACACTGGAGCGGCAAACGAGTAGACCAAATAGTTTATTAAAAGTGCATAAAGCACTTTTCGTTTGAATAAGAACAAACTTCTTCAGATGGATAAAATGTTATCATTATAAAACCTCATTTAAAAACTCAGCACGGTCATATGAAAGGAAATTGACCAATCAAAACACTGACACGGTCAGGCTACAGAACCATTAACCCTTCACTTCACATCTTAAGAGTGTAACGCAGATATAAGTTGTGTAACGTAAATGTAAAGTAATTCTAAATAACTACTATTAACTACAGAAGCCTAAAAATAAAACATATACAATGGATAACTAATATCTAATGAAAATTAGATAATTTATGGATTATATGAAGTATAATATAAATATAAATCCATCTAGCAACCACATTACTCAATATTCTGCCCAAAATAACAATACTGAAAAGCATGACATGTTTTGGGACCTGGTCAAAACATACCTACTTTAAAAGAACAAACATTAAACATTCCATAACTTATATATAATAATATTTTGTACAATACAATTAACAGCCAACAATAATACTGTATTGTGCCCATTTCATCTAAGCAAGCTTTTTAATTTCAAAATGCATTTGATCAAACACATGTCATTAATTCCAGGAAAATTATAGGCATTAAGGTGAATTTGTCAAAAAAAGTTCAAGTTCTTCCAATTTCAATGAGTAGGACCACCTCTTATATCCTGTGTTACATGGTCTATGACTTTAAACTTGAATTTGTGGCCTGGTGCCATTATAATATGCTTGGCTAGTGCATTATCCATTTTCCCCTTATTTATTGTGTATTGATGTTCATAAACGCATTCACGGAGCCTTCACTCTGTCTTACCAATGTAAAATATGGGGAAACTCTGGCATTTAGCCAAGTAGACCACAAAGTTCGAGTTACAATTGTATCTATTTTATAAACTATAGGTAAAATCATTAATCTCAAATGTATTGCCCACATCCATAAACCTACAATAGTTACAAGACTCGCATTTATACATCCCTGGAAATTTTATTAATTTTGTCTTTTTGGATTCCAAGAGGTTCTTTATGTTACATCCTCTCCTGTAGATAATTTTAGGGGTACTGCCAAATCCATTATACATGGCTGGGTCACCCCTAAAGCATTCCCAGTTCTTATGAATCAAGTTCAACAATAGGTCACTATCTATACTATAGGTAGTGACTAAGCTTAGAGTAAAGTCAGACTGCATTTCAGACCTTCTTGTTAAATTATGGTCTTCAGATATAACACATGAAGACAGATTTGGATCTACAACTGGGCTTAATATAGGTGTATAAATTCCTGAAGACCTTTTAGTTCTCACTTCAGTAGTGAGAATCTATTAGATCATTAGGATAAGCTTGGGCTAAAAACATATTCTTCACCAGGGTACATTCTATATAAAAGTCTCCATCCAATGTAATTATTCTAGCTGTCTTCACTAGCTGGCCTTTAATGACTGATCGTATATGATGGTGGGGGTGGCAGCTAGAAAAATGAAGGAAAGAATTTGAGTAGGTACTCTTTCTAAAAATTTTAGACAAATAATTATTCACCTTGTCCTTCCTAAGGTTGATATCAAGATAAGTAATCTCTTCTCTGTTGAAGGAGAATGTAAATTTCAAGAAGGTGGTGGTGTGGTTAAAATACTCCACCAACCAATATGCATCTGCAAGATCCCCCTTTAGGATGATAAAAATGTCATCCAAATACCAGGTATAGAACAAAATCAAATTCTTAAATTCATCCTTCTTGAGAATAAACTCTGTTTCCCAAAATGCCATAACCAGATTTGCCAAACTGACTCCACACGGGGAGCCCATGGCTACACCATTTTTTTGTAGGTAGTATTCTTTATCAAATACAAAATAATTGTTCAACAAAATAATGTCTAGTAACTCTGATACCAATGAAATTTCAGATTCTGGTGCCCCTTTCCTTCTCAACATCTTTTCAATCCATTCAATAATTTCAAGGTGTGGAATAGATGTGTATAAATCTTTCACATCTATTGTAAGGAAATTGTGGTCCACGTTAAACCTTTGTTCAGTAAGTTTCTTCAAGAATGACCAGGAATACTTACACACCTGACGTTCATCTATCAATTATTTTTTTTAATATGGAATCTACAATTTTAGCACAGGGATAGGTGAAGAATCACGTCCATCCACAAGTGGTCTCATTGGTGGGTCAAAAAGATCCTTATGGATCTTGGGGATGCTGAATAGTATTGGGATATTTGGATACGGCATGGACATATAATTAAACCTATCAAGATCTATTCTGGCATCGATGAATAAGTCATTCAAATAAGTTTTAATACATTGATAGGCCATATTAACCTCATTGAGAGAGGCTATTTGATATGCTTCTCCTGCCAAAATAGCTTTCATGCATGTCACCTAGTCACACTGATCCATAATAGTCAATCCACCCCCTTTATCAGGCTTAGAGATGCGGACATTGAGGGATCTTAAGAGATTGAAGTCCTCCCACTCATACTTATCAATGTTCTACTAGTCATATTATTCCTAGAACTCCTAACTACATGTCGTAAATCTAATTCACAAAGGTGTTCAAATGTTTGTAAAATTGGATGCAATGGTGGATTAAAAGTACTAGGAATACGCAAAGGATTAACAACTTCATAATCATTATTGTTGTTAACCTCCAATAGTAAATTTAAGTTCAATTTCCTAGTAAAACATTTTATGTCCAGAATAGTCTTAGCAACATTGATATGTTGTGAAGTTACAAAAGTGTAACCTTTAGCGAGAAGTTTGACTGCTTCTGGGCTAATGTCCACTGTGGAATAATTAAAAATTTGGAAGTCACCAGCTTTATTTTTGATAATAACCAAATTATCATTCCAATTGGTATTGGTTTCTAACATTTCTGTTTGTTGAACTTCTGATTGTTCCTCCTTTTCTGTACACGATTCGATTGTTTGGGAATCACTTCAAGCTGGTTAAGATTCCGAAAATGTGTATATTGTGTGGCATTGCCTCCAGTCAATTGTGGCCCCCCACCATTCAAATTCTGAATCCTTTCGCTTCTCCTCACCTGTGTGGGTTCAACAATGTCACCCTGACTTTGAACCAGCCCATTCCTTTGGGGTACTATATTGGGACTCTGAGCTGTAACACCTTCCTATAAATATCCCTGTAACATTTAATGTTTGTTCTTTTAAAGTAGGTATGTTTTGACCAGGTCCCAAAACATTTCATGCTTTTTAGTATTGTTATTTTGTGTAGAATACTGGGTAATGTGGTTGCTAGATGGATTTATATTTATATTTATATTATACTTCATATAATCCATAAAGTATTTCAGTTTCATTAAATATTAGTCATCCATTGTATATGTTTTATTTTTAGGCTTGTGTAGTTAATAGTAGTTATTTAGAATTTATTTACATTTACGTTACACAACTTATACCTGCATTACACTCCTAAGATGTGAAGTGAAGGGTTAATGGTTCCATAGCCTGATGGTGTCAGAGTGTTTTGATTGGTCAGTTTCCTTTCATATGACTGTGTTGAGTTTTTAAATGAGGTTTTGTAATGATACCTTTTTATGCATCTGAAGAAGTTTGTTCTTATTCAAACGAAAAGCGCTTTATGCACTTTTAATAAACTATTTGGTCTGCTCGTTTGCCACTCCAGTGTCATGATTCAGTGGAATTAGTTTATCTTGTTTGTTTTCATCATTAATGAATTGCTCATTTTGTACTTTCCTCTATATTTAACTGCATTCCTTTTACATTTTTCTGCTTGTTCTGATATTTTTATATTATTATTATTATTATTATTTTGTATTTTCCTCCCACCCTTCCATTATGTTACCAGCCCATCCCTCATGCTGTATCCACAGTGGGTATACCAGCCATTTCATGCCCCCTGCATTTATTCCAGTAATTTGCTGGGGTTAGCCATGGATCAAAGGTAACCAGTCTCAACATGTCTGAGCTTCTGTCCTAGGTGGTCTTACCTGGTCTACCCTGCTTCTTCCTCCTCCCTTTTGTTGTAGGGTGGTATGGTTCCTGGGTAGGCATGCAGTGCATCACCCCACCCCCTGAGCAGCTCAGCCAGGTCCACTGCCACCCAATGACTATGTCTCCTCTGGTGATATCCTTGTTTTTGTGGTAACATTTTATCCATTGTTAGTTTAGCTGCACAGTAATATATTCTATTTATTTGTTATATCACATAAATTTCTCTTAATAGTCCTGATTAATGTGTTCATCTGTTTTATCAATCTTCTAACATTTCGGGTCTTACTTACTTTCTGTAGTCTGTTTCTTTCATCTATCTTAATTTGTATGTCCATTTCTATTAAATCAAGCAGGTCTTCCCTTAAATAATTTTCTTCTGGATTGAGAGCATCTTGTTTGCTCTCTGCTTCCTGCAAATATTCTGCAGAGAGTTTCAGAACATCTCCCTGTGATATATCCTCTTCAAATGTACCCTGCTTCATCTGCTGCTCCTTCATTTTGAGACCTGTTGGCCTATCACTGTGCAACAATACCAAAGTCAGAGTTGTCACTGTTTCCTACTTCCTCCCTCTCTGTACAACATCAATGAGACTTTTGCACTGGTCTTCTACAGATGTTTCCAGAGCATTACCATGTGGAAAATCTTGTTCAGATGCTTCTCACTCCAACTGCTGCTACTTAAGCTGGTAGAGCTTACCTATGATGCCTGAGTGTGGGATGATGTTAAACACCTTTTCAGTGTTCTGATAGACAGTGTGCACTGAGATGCCCTTGACTGACTTTTTTGAAGAAGTCAGTCAGGTAAAGTAGGCAGGACCTGCCCTTGATGAATCCAAACTGGGTTGGCTTGAAAGTCTGTAGGTTACCTAAATGTCTGTTTATGAGTTCCATGATGACCCTTTCTTTAGTATTGCAGTTGAAGCTGGTCATGCTTATGGGTCTGTAGATGTTCAACAAACACACTGCCTTAATGGCATTCATGTATTAGTGCCCTGCTACCCTCCTCTGCACTCTTCTAAAGCTCAGAGTATCTCCCACTTCCTGTATGTGGGTATTATGGACCAATTACTTGATAGTACAAGGACTGACTTACAAAGCCACAGAGAAGATCCTTTCAGATTTCTATTGCAATAGTAAGAGAAGGATCTCTTGGAAAACTTCTCCTTACTCTAGATCTTTTCAGCTGATGATCTCAAATAAAAAATGTTTTTTTTATTTCCTCCCTCTCCCTTTTTTCTCTTAGTGCTTGACTAGTGTATTCTGCTGCTTTGACTGTTTTTTTTTCTTATTGGGAAATGGTATGTGCTTGGGGTTTCCCTTTTTTCTGCAATGTAAGTCTTTTACTGCTTATTATAAAGTTCTTTTGAAAGTTTTGACATGGACATTTGCTGATTTTGCAGTTTTCTTTGAGTTTATGATTATTTGAGGCGATTGAGCAGGTTTACAGCATTTTAAGTGATATTTTTCATTTAAAATCATGATTTTCACATCATTTTATATATTAAACATTTCTGACAGGAATATTTCATAAATGTATGCTTTATGTCTTATCTAATGCTGTTTTATGTTGTTTCTAATCATTTTGGGATGAAATCTTCCTTTTTTATTAAATCTGAGGGACTTTTGTGACGTGTTTTGAGCTTTGAACTATGTTACTGAGACTACTGTCTTGTTATTCAGTGCAGTGTGCAGAATAGTATCTGTAGGTAAATACATTTCAGATTGCTATTTAGAGGGAGAATAGTGGGATTTGTCCATTTTTACTTGGCTAACCATGCAGCCATTCTTTGGTATTAGTGGCTAGATTTTTTGTCCCCTGACTCTAATATAGACTCAGATATGGTACTCCATCACCATCTATCCCTTATGCACCTAAACAACACAGAAGTAAATCAAGAAATATGCTTCAAAATATGGCTTGTGACTCTGCAGTAGCCTTGGGAAGGCTATCAGATGACTCTCCTTTTTTTGCCTTCAGGTCACCTGGTGTGGAGTTAGTACCGCAACTGTGTGCGATCTGAGGGTCAGACATGTCCTCTGGGGCTATTCCATTGCCAGGTTTGGATACAGGAGAACCACACTCTTTAGATGCAGGGGAAGCCAGGGGTGCAGAATCTGTTGCCAGTGTTGATACATTTCCCCTGGGAATTCTCCTACCAGTGTAGTGCATTCAGAAAAGAGACAGAAGACCTACCACATAGTAGGGCAACATTTTTCTACTGTGTTTTCACCTGTGCTGGTGGCTGTGGCTAGATCCTTTGTTCAGGTCATTGATTATGGGATACACACCTGGGTTATAAGTAATGCTGGTGCTCCCACCCCCATTCAACCACCCAAGGATACTGATTTTGAAAGGGATCTGGAATCTGAGATTTCAGAAGTGTCAGAGTTTGATAAGTCAATTTCCACTGAGTACAAAGAGGTTCAGAAACCCAAACCAATATTCTCTTTTTACCAAATGCTAGCTAGATTTAGGGATGTATTAATTTGGGAGCAATCTTTCCCTTTCTAGCCAGACAATTGCTTCATGGTGACCCTGGACTTGAAGGATGCATATCATCATATTCTCATTGCTTATCATTTCAAGAGATATCTGAGATTTGTTGTGTCTGGTTCATACTATCCATTCTCTGCATTGTCCTTTGGGCTATCCACTGCACCTAGAGTGTTTACAAAATGCCTTGCTCTGGTAGTGTCCCACTGCCACACTCTTGGCATTTACATGTTTTCCTTACTCGGTCATATATCTTTCAACTGTCAAGATTTTCTCAGAATGTCCAAACTTTTGCCTCATATTTTTGTTTTTTTCCTCATAAAATTTGTGGTTCTCTGGAAAATCACTGAGGATTGAAGTCACTAAATAATGACATATATTTGTGTTTCAGACTCCATATCCCTCAGAAAATGCATGCTAACACAAATCCTGTTATTCTAGCAACATTCTAAGTTTATAAGAAGAATATTTAAAGGTTGTCCCTATTTTTGGGCCTTTATCCCTCCATTATTTTAGGCTTTGTCCAGATTATTTGTGCTTAGAGGCTGAGAGGTATACTTGGACGACTTGCTGATTTGTGCTTAATCTGCATTCAAGTGCTTGGAATCTCTAGAGAAGTTCTCGACCTTACTCTACCAGCTGGTGTTCAAGTTGAACCTTCAGAAGTCATGCCTGACACCCTCACAAAAACTTGTCTTCCTGAGGTACTTAACTGACACTGATAAAAGATTGACCTTTCTTTCCAAAGACAAGGTCCTGTCCTACCAGAAGATTTTTCAGGAATTCTCCAATAGGCATGTTGCCTTGGCAAGAGAATTCCTAAAAATTCTCGTCTGATGGCATCCATGATTCTCATGATACCACTGACCCATCTTCATATGTGGAATATTCATGTTATGTACGAAATTGTTGGATGCACCACCAGCCCAGTTGCCAGTGCTGTCCTTCATTGGATCTGAGTCACAGTAGTGCAGAATACAGTTGAGTATCAATCTAGAACTTCTCTTCTTCTCACCCGTTCCAAGGCAATCTATCCAGAGAGATTCATCCAACTTCACTTGGGGAGCTGTGTCAATTGGAGTGCAAGTACAGGCCACTTGGAATTCCAAGGATTCATGTAAGCACATCAATATTAAGGAAATATTGGTGGTGATTCACATGTTGAAAGTGCTTCAACACCTATGGACTCTGGGTAATTTTCTTGCAGGAGTACAAAGTCATATCCGCTATGCTGATTGGCAGTGATGGCCTTGGAGCTGGCTTTACAGCATTCTCTGACTCTTTAGGCATCATACATTCTGCCATAATATTTTTCTCTGACAGGATGTATGATGTCTGACTCTTCAGGCATCATACATCCTTTCAGAGCAAAGCGTTGTGGCATACAGACTAAGCAGATCCTGGGCAGACCCACACAAGTAACAACTCAGGGCAATGGTGTTCCAGGAACAAGTCCAGATGTGGGGACACCTCAAATAGATCTGTTCACCTTCTTTCAAAACACAGTTGGAGAAATTCTGTTCCAGACATCCTTGTAGTCATGCTTGGAGTGCAGACACATTCTCATCTCCTTTGACTGGAATCTTCTTGTTTGCATTTCCACTCTTTTCCCTTATTCACAAGGTACTTCTGAAGATTCAGAGGCAAATGTCAAAGTTTATTGTGGTGACCTCCTATTGGCCCAGGAAATATTGGTTCTCCCTTGTAATGGTATTGGTCAAGGGCAATTACCATAGGCTTCCTCACATTCTGGATTTGTCATACAATGTCAAGGGTGACTGGTGCTTCCTAGTTTGGAGCAACCACAACTGACAGCCTGGATGATTCAATCTTGACTCTTTTTAGGTACTTGTTTCATGAGGTTGTACAGCAAGTGTTAAGGGAGGCCAGAAAACCTGCTACTAGAAAGTCTTATGTTTACAAATGGATGAGGTTTTCTAAGTGGTGTCTAAGTGGGAACAGAGTGTCCCTTGAGGTTAACATCTTTCTGGTCTTGAAATATTTGTGTGAGCTACTTCGGGATGGCTTATTGTATGCATCCATTAAGGTGCATTTAGCAGTCATCTCTGCTTATCTATCAGTGGATACCGCTCTTTCTTCCTCTGTTTTGGTAAAACAGTTCATGAAAGGAGTATTGCACATGTGACCCCCATGCAAAGAAATTCCTCCATTGTGGGATCTCAACTATGTTCTGTAAAAATTTACCTTACCACTTTTCAAAGCTGTTGCTCAGGCTGATATGAAGCTCTTAATGTGGAAAATTGTTTTGCTTATTGCTCTGACATCTGCAAGGTGAGTCTTTGAGCTGCAAGTTCTCATGGAGGGCCAACCTTACCTGATTTTTCACTCACTAGCCCCACTTTCATGCTGAAAATGGTGTCAGAATTCACTCTCAGTCAGACTATCAACCTCACTGTGTTCTTTCTGGAACCTAAGTATAAGGGAGAGAGGATTCTTCAAACCTTGGATGTGCACCAGCAGCTCAGGTACTACCTTGACAGACTGAAACCCTTCAGGAAGGCTTTTTATTTCCTACATAGGTGCAATGAAAGGTCAACCTGTCTTTAAGCAAACCATTGCATGTTGGCTGTCCTCTGGTATTGTGTTTTGCTACATCAACCATGGCTGGGCGGACAGATTGGTTAGACAAGGGAGATGATTTTGCTGAGCTATGATACAGAATTGAATTGCCTAGGCATGGTAAGGCCTTACTGTGTCTAATTATGGTGGCTGTCAAAAAAGCAATTACTAGAAAATAGAAATCAAAATCTAAACCAGCTATACTACAAGTAGTGAATATAGTAACAGAGATAAAGCAACTGGAATTGCGATCTTTAGAAAAGGGTAGGAGCACACTACATAGGAAAAATGGGAATTGTGGGAACAATACATACAAGGGAGGAATGAGGTTTAAAAGGCAGCAGGACTTAAATGAGCTCTGTAATAAATGACTAAAAAAGATTGAGTTGATTATAAGTGACATATAATGTTTGCAACTGGGAGTGTGTCAGTATGGTCTGTGATATAAAATGCTTGTAACTAGGATTCTGTCAGTGTTGTTTGTTTTCATTTGTATAAATGTATTCATTTATTTATTTATTTAACCAGGATAAAATCTGACTGGATAACAGGTGTCCATTTTCAGTGGAGTCCTGGGGAGAAAAGCTCTAAGAAGTTACAAGGTGAAATACACAAGTTAATAACAAGTGGTAAAATGCTAACATGTGAGGCAAAAAAAAAAAAAGAACAGTTAAATACAAACAAACTCATAATAAAGTCAGGAGATCACACATCTTACAGTGATAGTACAATATTGAACATAAGTTACCCAGAAGTAGGTACATATTTGCAATGTTTGCAGTTAAATGCAAGCACAAACTCATGATACAATCAGGAGATCCCAAGTCTTACAATAATAGTACAATATATGACCATGAGGTACCCAGAAGTAGGTACATATTTACAATATTTACAAAATGTGCAATGCACATAGGTGGTAGTATAATGTAAGCATCGCAGGCTTCAGGGGTTAGTCAGCCTGTATATGTATATATACATATATAGGCCCTATATGTATAAATGTATGATTGTCCATGTAGTAAGTGATGGTTTAATAAAGATATTTCTTGTTTAAAAAAGGTAGGAATTGAATAATTTATGTAATGTTGCTTAGGTCATGTGCTATATAGCAATATATGCAAAGTAAAATGTTTGTTATGTTAATTATATTGTGATTACTTTTATATGAATATAAATGTGCCTATGCAACAAGTCATAATTCAATAAAGGTGTTTGAAAAAAAAAGCACATGAGCTTCAGGCCAGTTGTCTTACATTAAGAAGGTTTGTAGTCTACACTCTTGTGGGAGGAGATGGTAGCCTCTATCCTTCTGAGATGGGAATTGCTGGTTGAATGCTTATTGTACCTGTTGTTCTAACTGTATGTGTTATGGTTTAAGCACCTGGCCTCTAAATCAGTTATTTTACATTAGGGCAGTTTATGGTATAGACTCTTGTGGCAGAAGAGGATAGCCTACATCCTTCGAAGCTGGGAATTGCTGGTTGAAGGCTTATTTTGTCTGTTATTCTGAAAGTGTCTTAGTTCTGGTTTAAGCACTTGGGTTCCAGACCACTTATTTCACACTAGGAAGGCTTGTTGTCTACACTCTTGTTGGAGTACTCTACTGAATTGCTGCTTTATTTAAACTGTTTTTTTCTGCTGTTGTGATTGCAATTTTCTGCACTTTGAATTTCTAGTACTTCTCTATTTTATAACATAGGCACGATTCAGGCTTGCTGAATCTAGACTGTTTGGTATCATTTGAGCACTAACACCAGTCCTCTTACATTAAGAAGGACCCCCTGCACCCTTACAGCAGAAGTGTGCAGCCAAGGACCCACCTGAGTTTGGTATTGCTGGAGTAAGGCTCACTCTTGGCCTTTCCCTTTGTTTACTTTTTAAAAATCATTTAACTTCACTTGTATTCCAACTTCATGTTTGGCTGGGTTTGCTCTCAGTTTACTGCAGCTGCTCAGAGCTTGCACTGCTGCCCTACAAGCAACTCAGTTGTGCATTGTGAAACACTGACACCTTTTTCTACCCTGGTCCATGTAGCCCACTCCCACTAGTAACTAAAGTATATACCTTCCATAATGGATGGAGAGTTTCCCACCATTTCTCCAGGAGGCCTGATTGACATGGGCATCCTGAGGCAATGTAACAATTGCCTCACGTATACTGACAACCAATTACTGATAAAACAAACTAATGCAACATGTGAGAACTGTATGTATACTATGAATTTGGAATTAATTCTCTCACATAACAAACCAGATGTCAAACATGTTGCCAGCACACACACTTCACCTATTGCACATAACAAGCTCATAATACATAAACCCACTTATGTGGAGGTACTGACTAGAAAAGATCAGAAATCACCCAAGCACAAACCTTCTGCACACACTGCACACCCAACAGAATCCACTACACATAATAATACACAACAGTGTCTCAGCCAATAAGGCCCTAAGGCAAAACACATCAAAACTAAATGTCTTGGTCATAAGCCACTCCATAGTGAGACACACAGATGTCCCCCTCAACAGGCTGGACAAGGAGAAGGTCACAGTCAGCTGCCTGTTGGGTGCCAGGGTCCATCAGATCATGCATGCACCCAAGTCTCTCACAAGTACCATTATGACTTTGTCATAGTCCATATTGCAGTGAATAACTGGAAACGTACCTCAGTGTACTATATGAAGACAGACATGACAGAGCTCTTAGGTTATCTGTCCCAGGCAGATGTGTCCCTATCCCTAAGCAGCATTCCACTTTCACCCAGGATGATGCTTCAATATAAGCAAAACATAACTGACTTCAACAAGTTGGCTTAGCATCTGTTGCCAGTCCAGGGGGATCCAGTATCTGTCAGCCTTGGAAGATATGGTAGAAAGACCATGCTGCTTTGCCAGAGATGGTCTTCACCTGTCACCTCTTGGCTTTCAGTTACTGGCAAATGTACTTGCCTTCCCCATAGTGGCATTCTTAGACAATGCCACAACTAAATTCACAATGTAAAAGAATCCCCTAGAGACAAACTGAAGGTTATGCTGCTTAATGCAAGGAGTGTAAATTAGAAACTGCACTCACTGGAAGAACTGCTTATGCTGGAAGATGCCCATGTCTGTGCAGTCACAGATGCCCATGTCTGTGCAGCTGAGAGCCCCCTGGCCATGCAAGGCTACAATACCTTCCACACATTCAGACACCAAAATGAGAGTGAAAGAACTAAAGGTGAAGGTGTATGCATCTCCATTAAAGACAAATACACCACAAGTTTGGTCAAAGACTATGACTCCATAGCACTACTCCAAGTCTAACTGTATGCAAAATGTCCTTCCATCTCATTGTAAACTACAGATCCCCCACCATGAAGCACAATTACCAGTCTGCCTACTTGGACCTACTTGAGTCACTCACTGTATAGCCAAAACCTTGGTCATGTGTGATTTCAACTATCCTTCCATCGATTTGGAGTCAGATATATGCACAAACACATTAATCCTAAGGTTCCTTGACTTTTTTAATACACATGCTGTGTCACAGATAGTCTGCATCTCTACAAGAGGCTTTAATGTCCTAGACTTAGTAGTTACTAACACAGTGATTTTCTGCACTAACCCCTGTGTGTTGGGCCCCACCTGGTCAGGTTGAATCACAATTCAGTCTTGTTCATATTCACAATCATACCCAACACCCTCTCAAGAGAAAAAAAGGATGAAACATTTATCCAAAACAAACTATAGCCTCCTAACCAATGCTATAAATAGTTGCAAACCCCATGCTACCACTATCAACAATGACTGCTATACAGAAGTGTACACAAATGGCCTGTATAAACACCAATACAAATGTATAAAAATAACAAACACAAAGGAACTAAGTCCAGAATCCACTCCAAAGTAGTGTTATTAAAGCGCTTTTCGTTTCTCATATAGAAACTTCATCAGAATACATTATCAAACCCAGCCTACTCAATTTATAGTAACCCCCTAATAATTAGCATAAAGCCATTAACTTGAATAAATTCCACCCCCTTAAAGGTGTATTTGCAACTACTTTAAAACTTGTGCAGTAGTATGCCTATAAACATATATAAATGCATCGATATCATGATAAAAAATACATAAATATGTAAAAAATGCATAACCAAATTTTACATGTGAACATTACACATAAAAGTCAGCTTTTAACCTTAAAATGGAGCTAATGGAAACTGCACTATTTAAACCTGGATTGTTGCTGGCATTAGACTGCAGCTGCCATTTAAGCACCTTTTGTTCTAAATAGTCATTCAAAGGACCACCTCTATCCCCTAAAAATAACCTGATCAATTATAACAAATCTAAAATCATGTCCATCATTTTCAATAATATGTGATGCCAAAGCAATTTTACATTCCTTCTTTTTGATGTCATAACAATGCTGATATACCCGACTCCTAAAAGTGTTAATGTTTTTTCCAATGTAATAACTTTGACATTGTGCGCACAGGGCTAAATAAACAACTGCTTTGCTACCACAGTTATATTTCCTATTAATAATATATCGGCCATAATTAGGGATATTTACCTCTCTGGTCTCTGTCATGTACCTACATTGTAGGCAATATCCACATTTTTTCATCCCCCCATTTTGTTTCCCCTGTTTTACATTTTCCAACATTCTTTTAAAACAGATATCCTTTTTGTAGACAATTTTGGGGATATTTCCTTTGACATTACAATACTCTGGTTCAGTCTTAAAAATACTCCAGTTACGGTAAATAATGTCCTTAATAACTTGAAACTGCTTGTTGTATGTTAAAACTGCAGCTTTGTTAAAACTAATTTTCTCTATAACATTAGTTTGTCTGAGGCATACTCACCGTACCTAGGAGCAGAAAAAAATGCCCATTTATCTTTTTATTTGTCACTTCTTTCATAATAACAGTTCTTAACATCGTAGGAAATACCCCCAAAATTGTCTATAAAAAGGATATGTGTTTTAAAAGTATGTTGGAAAAGGTAAAACAGGGGAGACAAAATGGGGGGATGAAAAAATGTGGATATTGCCTACAATGTAGGTACATGATAGAGACCAGTGAGGTAAATATCTGTAATTATGGGCGATATATTATTAATAGGAAATATAACTGTGGTAGCAAAGCAGTTCTGCATTTAGCCCTGTGCACACAATGTCAAAGTTATTACATTGGAAAAACCATTAGCACTTTTAGGAGTCGGGTATAGCAGCATTGTTATGACATCAAAAAGAAAGAAAGTAAAAATGCTTTGGCAGCACATATTATTGAAAATGATGGACATGATTTTAGATTTGTTATAAATGATCAGGTTATTTTAGTGGATAGAAGTGGTCCTTTGAATGACTATTTAGAGCAAAAGGAGCTTAAATGGCAACTGTGGACTAATACCAGCAACTATCCAGGTTTAAATAGTGCAGTTTCCATTAGCTGACTTTTATGTGTAATGTTCATATGTAAAATTTGGTTATGCATTTTTTTTCATATTTATGTATTTTTTATCATGGTATTGATGCATTTATATATGTTTATAGGCATACTATTGCACAAGTTTTAAAGTAGTTGCAAATACACCTTTAAGAGGGTGGAATTTATTCAAGTTAATGGCGTTATGCTAATTATTAGGGGTTTACTATAAATTGTGTAGGCTGGGTTTGATAATCTATTCTGATGAAGTTTCTATTTGGGAAATGAAAAGCGCTTTAATAAAACTACTTTAGAGTGGATTCTGGACTTGGTTCCTTTGTGTTTGTTATTTTTATAAGTTTGTGTGGATTTTCAACAGTACCTATACAAATGTATAGAGTCGGCTGAATGTGAAATGATCAAAACAAGGTCCTTATAGAAAAACAAGCCATCCTGGTGGGCATCAAGCATATATGTTATACAACCAGTGGAAGAAAGCAATATCTAAGAACAAGAGGGAACTGACTTAGCAGAGGAGAAAAGACACCCTCCACAGCTTGAACAAGGAAATTACCTATCTTTTAAAGTCCTCTAAAGCCATGTACGAACCTAAACTAGCATCCCAAGCTAAAGATAATCAGGAGGCATTCTTTAGCTATATGAGAAATCTAAAAGTGAAGGGCCAGCTTCATGCTGAACTAATACTGGACAGTACCACTCATATTGACCCTGGGGACATTGCCAGCCTGCTACCAGACAGCTTGGGGCAAACTTCATCTCCCCTGTCCCCACCAGACATACCCAAAACATACCTGTCACCAGTCCTCTACCTAGTTACCTCCAATGAACTTAAGGTGACATCTGCCTGGGCTCCAGGCCAGTGTCCAATCCTGACTTGTTGAGATGATTGTATATGCAATAATCTGATATAGCTGATTACATGATCAGTGTCTATTGAGCATGTGTTGGTACATCAGCATTGTCTGTTAAGCATATGGTGATAAGAGTATCCCACATGCTGGTGTAAAAGGATCTCTGTAATGTCAAGTAAATGCTCTCTCTCTCTCTCTCTCACAAACACACACATACACACACACACACACACACACACACACACACACTCACACACGCGAGCGCACAAACTTGACTGCAGTGAGAACAGAACCCCTATCTATTTAAGTACAGAGATTAAAGAACATAGTACTCTAGACAAGCTCTATAGTACAAGTCTGACTTTTACATGTCTGCAGGTCAAGTTAATGTGACTGACATCAGCGGGTCATGTGGGCGACAAGAGGTTGGGAGGGTGTGTGACATGGATATGTAGGGTTCTGCAAGTATGAAAAGACTAGCAAGCCATGCCATTGGTGAAGTAACAGTAGGATAGCTTATCTACTCTGCTGAGTAGACACACACACACACACACACACACACACACACACACACACACGCACACACACACACACACACACACACACACACACACACACACACACACACACACACACACACACACACACACACAGCCCCAGTTGGCTTCATTGAGAACAGAACCCCTACCTAAGGACACAGAATACAGAACACGGTATTCTAAATAAACACTATGGTACAAGTCTAACTTTTACATGGCTGCAGGTCAACGTATAGTGGATGACATCAGCAGTGCATGTTGGAGAGAAGAAGGTAGGAGGCCTGTCTGAAATGGATGTGTAGGCCAGTGCAAGTATCAAAATACTATCAATTTATGGGATGAGGGCATTAATTGCAGGCTACACACTTGCTCTTCTGGCTGCACACACCCACACACACACACACACACACACACACACACACACACACACACACACACACACACTTGACTGCAGTGAGAACAGAACCCCTGCCTAAGTACAAAGACTATAGAACACAGTACTCTACACAAGTGTGACAGGAGAAGTCTGTTTACATGTATGCAGGGCCACATACAGTGGATGACATCAGCAGTGCATGTTGGAGAGAAGAAGGTGGGATGCCTGCCTGAAATGAATGTGTAGGCAGGTGCAAGTATCAAAATACTGTCAATGTATGGGATTGGGGCAGTAACTCCAGGCTACACACTTGTTCTTCTGGCTGGACACACACACACACACACACACACACACACACACACTTGACTGCAGTAAGAAAATAATTCCTACCTATCTAAGTATACAAGCTATAGAACACAGTACTCTACGCAAACTCCAAAACACAAGTCTGACTTTAACATGTCTGCAGGTCCACTTATAGTGGATGACATCAGCAGTGCATGTTGGAGAGAAGAAGGTGGGAGGACTGCCTGAAATTGATGTGTAGGCAGGTCTAAATATCAAAATACTGTCAATTTATGGGATTGGGGAGTAACTAGAACCCCTACCCATCTAAGTATACAGACTACAGAACTCAGTACTTTACACAAGTGCCACGGCACAAGTCTGACTTTTACATGGCTTCAGGTGAACTTATGGTAGATGACATCAACAGGCCATGTTAGGGACAACAGGTTGGGAGGCCTGCATAGGCACATAGATTCATAGGTTCATGTGAGGCCAGTAGCCTAACTGTAGAGTGTGTCCTGCATGTGTAGAAGCCTAGCTGTGTAAAAACACAAGTACCATTATTGAGCATAGTTGGATGTTTGAGCTTAGCAGAGCAAGGTTGTAAGCACCACCAAGTGGCCCTGTCCATGAGGGAGCACACAACATTATATATTAAACGTTGGTGTTGTTGATATATGTGTGTAAAACAATACAGAGCCCCCCAGGGTTGTATTGCCTGGGGGGACAACACATGTATGTATTGTGAATACATGACATATACTGAGAATGTGCCCTGAACTTGCAATGTTTCCACATGTAGTTTTAGGTCATACAAAGGAAATGGAGAATAAACAACAATAAGAAATCATCACATATAAAGTTCCATAGTGCAGTGAGCAGCAGATTTGCATAATGATTAACAAAGTGTACATGCATGCGGGTTATGCCTGTTTGCACATTGGTAAGTGGTGCACAAATGCAAGCAGCATCACTAACGTCTGTAAAAGTAATACTATATGGTATATAGCATATTCAAACCCAGGACCATGTGTATGCCAGTCCTACACTTATACCTGTTGCCTCAAGAATGTTGAGGAAACAGCTGTCAATGTTACACTTCACTGCTCTAAACTTCAGTGTCACAGCAGTGAAACAAAGATTGCACACTCTGTATTAGAAGCCAGTGCCATCTGTGCTCCAGGCTGGATTTTCACAATTACCAAAGGCATTAATTGAATGTATTCAGTTACTATTTTTAGACGTCTGCTTCATAGGTGGTCTGCCATGCCTTGCGCAAACCTGATAAACACAGCCATTACCTGTTTACACTATTTGAGCTATGTGGCACATCACTCAAAAAAGCGCAATAAAAAAGGAGAGGAATAACAAGGAAAATCTTAATAATAGAGACATGTAAGTTAAATAAGTGTCTGCTATCACGTTAAGATACTTCTTGGACAAATCCACCACTATTTACTTCATTACTGCACAAGTTAAAGGGAGATATTAGATTGACTTGTATGGACTGTTTAACTTGATTTTGAAATGGCATGTGTATACAGATTCATTTGAAATAGACATATTTGTTGTTTTTATATGGAAAGGTTGTAGAAATTTAAACAGAAATGACACAGTGATGCAGGCCTTGTGTTTACATCTTGAAGGGCTTATTGAGCAGCTTTGTATGTGTTTATTTGCTAGTTCTTATGACTTACATCAGGGGTATCTGATTGCTATTATTATACTGATTATGGCTTTGATAGTATGAGAACTGTTTGTTATATATAAACATGCATGTATATTTTATTTAGATACTTAATATGTTAATTTTACGAGCTTTTCAGCTTTGCATTACAGGCTGAATGTTTTATATTTGTTTTTTATGATGAATGTGCTATTTGAAGATTTTGCAAACTGGAGTTTAGGTCAGCTGATTAGTATAACTGAAGAGTCAGCTGATTGTTTTATGAGTCATGTGACTACTCTTAGTATTTTTATTGGTTTATGGAGACTTAAATACAAGCATTTTGAGATGTTATTTTATTGTATCTGAAGAAGCGTTGTAGAAGCAACGCAAAAGCGCTCATACTTCATTAAACTCAAGTTATCTTTTAACTGCCAGGTCTACTGCCTCCTTGTTTTTTGCCTCTTGATTATGTTTTGTACTAGGAGTTGGTTTCATCCATTGACGTGGTGAGATTTTTGTGACTACTTCATTACTGCACCAAGTTAAAGGGAGAGTGTCAAAGATTTTCAAATGTTTTAGTAAGTATTAATTCATGTGATCCTATTGTTTACATTTAGTCAGCTTTTCAGCTAAGAGTTGAGGTTTCACTACCCCTGGGGGAGGGTTAGTTGCACAGCAGGAATGCTATCAGCTTCCTCTGTGTGTTCATTTTATTTACAGTCTCTTGCTGACAGTGAGGTTTTATTCTATCCATCCATCCTCAACCCTTTTTCCCATTTTACAGATGGGGTTGGGGTGTCACTTCAACAGTGACAGTCATCTCGAGCCAAGGTTTACACCGCCCAGTGGCTAGCCCTGCAACAGTAGTTCATCTGAACAACTCACACCTAAAGACAATTTAGGGTGTCTAATCCATCTACTGTATCTTTGGAATGTGGCAGGAAACTGGAGCACCTGGAGGAAACTCATGCAACAGCCGGGAGGACATGCAGACTCTGTACAGAAGGCACCCCAACCAAGAATTGAACCAGTGAACCTCTTGCTGTGAGGCAAGAATGCTAACCGCTGCACCACTGCGGCTTCCCAATGTGCTGTAAAGCTTACTGAACCAAGTGTTAAGTCTACTATATGTTTTAGTTTGTACCTAAGTAATTCATTCTTTCATTGTCTCACGTGTGTGTGTGTGTGTGTGTGTGTGTGTGTGTGTGTGTGTGTGTGTGTATATATACACTTTTTTTCCAGTAAAACATTTGTTTGGTATACTGCTAATGGAAACAGATGTACTGTATATGTTATATGATAAGGCCTCTTTCAATTGCCATCTGCTGTTTATACCACTGATAGGTATTTTGATAGCCTGAGCCCCGAAAAAGCAGAAGAATCTTTCTCCTGGTATTCCCTCTGCTAGATGTTTAGACAACATGTGAATTATTTGATGCTAACGGAATAGTTAGTCAGTTATAATCATATTTTACTTCTATTTGTCTATTAGTTAGGACAAATTCAGAAATTCCTCTGCAAGGCACTCCATATTTATTCTTTATTTTGGTTACATTACCTGTATTTTTCTGTTAAGTACCTGCAGCAAGCAAAACATTTAATCATGTAACACAGTTGCCTCAGCAGCACAAAGAATGTTCTCCAGCTGCATATAATGGCCCTCTAACACACCATCCAAAAAGGGGGGATATGAGGAGTTAAGGCTTCTTAGATCACCCACCACTTATGGAAATGTTCTAGTAATAGGTTACCCCATTGTGAGAAATACAAGCACAAAACTAATTAGACTGAATAAGGAAATGTTGATGGTGAACTGCTTCTCAGGTACAAGGATGTGACAGGTTACTAGGCCACTGAAGTCACTTAAACCAGGGTATGCATATAACATGGATGATGTTCATGTGGGTGTGAATAATGACTACTATCACCATCATCACTAACCCCCTTTTTTCACATTTTTCTACATGGGGTTGGGATGTCATGTTAACTATCGCCATCTGTCTCAATTCAATGCTACATTCCTGTCTTCTTTGACATTCATGCCTGACTTTTGCAGATCTTCTCTCATACAATCCATCCACCTCTTTGCTGGATGCCCTAATTTCCTCTTAACTTCTTCCTTTCTCCAGATTGCCTTCGGCTTTTCTGCACATGTGCCCAAATCACTGTACTCTGTTGTATTTGATCTTTTCTGCAATTGGAGCTACATTGGCTTCTGCTCTTATGCTCTCATTTCTTCATCTGTCCCACAATGTGCATCCTACCACCCACAGGTACTTCATTTCCATCACCTCTAGCTTCCTCATCTGCTCTGCCTTTACTGCCCAGGTTTCTGTACTATACAGCAGTACTGGATGCAGCACTGTTTTGTACACTTTACATTTCTTTGGCATTTTTGTGTCATACACTACTTCTGACATTCTATGCCAGTTTGATGCAGCCCCTCAGATTCTAGCTTTGACCTCTTCATTCAGATTTCCCTTCTCCTCAACCAGCCCTCCCAAACCTGTTCCACTGTCTTCTGTTCTATCTTAATTCTCAGCTTCTTCTGATTTCCCCATTTTGCTGCCTTTACCACTGTTTTATCTGTACTTAGTTTCATCCCATGTACGCTCAGTTTTGCATTCCATTCCCCATCCTTTGCTGAAGTTCTTGCTCAGAGTCTGCCTGTAATGTCACATCATATGCATACCGCAGCTTTGCTGATCTGTCTCCTAAAACCTGTTTGCCAGTGTAGTCCATCACCAGTATGAACAGCAGTGGGGTCACAGCTGAACCTTGATGTACACCTACTCCCATTGGGAAGCCCTCTATGAGACCAAATGCTGTTAATAGTTGAGTCAATGGTCCTTGTACATAGCCTGCAGTAATTCTGCCAATATTTCTGAGACTTCAAACCACTGCAGTACTGCCCGAATCAGCTTTCTTGGGACCTTGTCATATGAATGCCCAGTTAGAATCTTTACTCATCTAGCTTCTTCTCAACTATCTGTCTCACTGCAAATATCAGGTCAGTTATGTTGCATGCTGATCTGCATCTGAACTGTTCATCTCCCATTTTAATTTCTACTACTCTGCATATCCATTTATTAATCATCGTCTCCAGAACTTTCATGCAATGTGACAAGAATTTGATACCTCTGTACTGCCCACAGTTGTAGATGTCCCCTTTATTCTTGTACATTGGCACCAGTATGTTTATTCTGCTGTCATCTATTATACATCTTTCTCTCCACACTGCTATGGGTACCCTTAGGAGCCATTTCTCACCTAGCGCCTTTGTCATGTCTGCTGTGATCTCATCTAATCCTGCTGCTTTCCTTGACTTCATTTTTGTTAGTGTTATTCTTACTTCTTTTAGGGTAGGGGCTTTCTTCTTCTCCCATTCTAGGCTGTGTCTGGGGCAGCTTTCCTTACTAGGAGGAAGTCTACCTGAGTTACATGTTGGACACTCTTGTATGCGTTCTTATGACTGTCTCGCTTTCTGAACCATGTGTTGGCTACTATCAAACCATTTGCCAGACAGAAGTCTAGAATGGCCTCTCCTTTTTTATTCCTCTTGTCCCACCCCTGTGGACCAAGGCAGTCTTCATATCCTTTTCTGTCTGTCCAAGCATGTTTATTCAAGTCACTCATTATCAACACCAATTCATGTTGTTCTGATGAATGCACTCTTTTCCTCACAAATCACAACCCTGCTGTGGGGCATGAGTACTGCCCTATCATTACACTGGAGTCTGTTTGCTATAATTTTGTCACTAATTCTGAAGACATTCATCACTGCCTTCTGAAGCCTGCCTCTCACCACAATTATGACATAATTTCTAGCCTGTTTTCCTCCTGGCTCTAGATCCCAAGCCAAGTTTCTTTGCTGCACTACCCTTCCATCTTGCCTCTATTATACATAATGTAGAACATGCTAGAGGGATAGATTCCTGTCACAGAGACTCCCCATACTTTGGAAGAAAATTCCTAACTTACATTAGGCAGAGCCCCTCACTAACACTCTTCAAGAGAAACCTTGACGAGTGGATGGGTAACAGAAAATACACCCCTGGGATCATTTCATTGGGTCTTCTTGACAGAGGCTCAGTTAATTAATCAATGGGGTGGTGAAAGCTGACACACTCTGGCTAGGCTTATAAATGTCCTCGGGCAGATAGCCTAGTACCTACCTATGAACCTATGAACCTATGTCCAGCCTCCTCATACCATTATGTCCTCCTCTTCCAAGCTCCATCCTGTCAGTGAACCTACAGTGAGTGTAGCAATTCTTACTTCATGTTTGGCAGGTTGATTTGTTTTACATCCAGTTTTCACTCAACAGAGCTATCCCATGCTCGGCAATTGGACATCAACCAGCCAGTGGCTTATTGACCCAGGGCTGTTGGGCTTTATGGCAGGCACACACACACCTCCCAATGTTAGCATGGGTCGATGGTGTAGGTTGGAGGAGGTCAGGTCCTCAACCCACTTATCTCTGGTAACTACTCGTGCCCATTTTGGTAACATTAGTCAACATGACCGAATCAGTTAGAGACATATTTTACACCATTGAGTGGCTAGCCCTGCCACAGTGTGCAGCCTGTGATCCGTGTTCTCCTATCTTTTTCTTTTTTTTCCAAACACCTTTTATTGAATTATCACTTGTTACACTGGCAAATTTACATTCATATAAAAAAAATCAAACTATATTAACATAACAAACATTATACTTCACATATATTGCTATATATTATATAACCTAAGCAATATTACATAAACTATTCAATTCCTGCTTTTTTAAACAAGAAACATCTTTATTAAACCATCACTTACTACATAGGCAATCATAAATTTATACAAATACAATCCTAGTCGCAACATTTTACATCACAAACCATACTGACACACTCCCAGCTGCAAACATTATGCATCACTTATAATCTATCCAATATTTCACACAAACATTACATAGCTCATTTAAGTCATGTTGCCTTTTAGACCTCATTCTTCCCTTGTATGTATTGTTCCCACAATTCCCATTTTTTCCTATGTAGTTGGCTCGTAAAGATCTCAATTCCAGTTGTTTTATCTCTGTCACTACTTCCAGTATAGATGGTTTAGATTTTGATTTCCATTTCCTAGTACCATGTTCTTCTATCTTGAGGATACTGCGCACCACAGCAGATGCACAATGTGGTTGGTGTATACAACTCTTCCCATATAAGATGCCATGAAGAGTATGTGCTGCTGTCCACAGCTCCATTAACTGGTGAGTTTCGAAATGGAAACACTCAGCATGTTTTTCAGAGGTGGGAGAAATTCATATAGACACATGGAGAACATGAAAATTCCAAACAGGCATTGGCTGGACATTAGGATCAAACCTTGTACCTTGTGCATGGGAGGAGAAGACCTTAACCAATATGTCAACTAAACAACTGGATGCACATTAATTGTTTGAAGGGTCATGTGGTAGAGCTGTCTGAGTATGCATATGAGGATGATACATAACTAATATATAATAATTAAGTCTGGATCTGGTGCTTACCAGTATGGGGGGCAATGTAACACCCCCACTGTAAGGTCTTGCCTGGTGAGATCTGACTACAAATCACCCTCATTTGATGTGACTATCACACTTGTCCACCCCTCCAGCAGCAAATAAACTAAAAAACTTCACCAAAGCAAATTATAACCTCTTATGGGATGGTATAAATAGCTTTACTGCACCCCCGACGGAACTGGCAACTATGCTGAGTTATACACAAATGCTTTATACAAACACCTGTATAACTGCATTGACTCAGCTGTACCTGATAGGACCAAAACAAGCTCCTCAAGGAAGAGCAAACCTGTCTGATGGACAGCTGCCATTAAGAAGCTTTACAATAAGAGGAGGAAATTGCTAAGAGGGAGTGAGCCCTAAACTGGAAACACTCTCTCCTTAGCTTAAACAAGCAAATAAGACTTCTTGTAAAGTCCTCCAAGGCAAACTATGAATCCAAATTAGCTTCCTCAACTAAGGACAGTCATAAGGGGCTCTTTAGTTATATACATAACCTAAAAGGAAATGCCGAGATTTGTGCCAAATTGGTAGTTAATGATACCACATATACTGAGCTTGTGGACATAGTTAACCTGTTGGCTGACAGGTTCTGTGAAAACTTCACTCCCCTGTCCCCGCCACACATACCCCATGACATCCCTACCAACTCTCCCCTACCTTGTATCTCTAAAGAGCAAGTCATAAACACCCTCTCTAAGGCCAAAAACAAGGCATCTATGGGATTTAATAACATCCCAGGCTGCATGCTACATGGTCTCCAACAAGAGTTACTAACACCATCGGGTACTCTTTTCAATCATAGTCTAAGCACTGGCTTCATCGCAACTGAATGGAAAATGGGCACTGTTATTTCCTTGCACAAAGGTGGTGCTTCCATTGATCTTGGGAACTATAGACTTACTAGCCTCACTAGCCTTATCTGCAAGGCCATGGAGCAAATCATCATGGACCTTATCAACAAAGATATAGGTAATCTCTAAACACTTGACCCTACTCAGTTTGGATTTGTCAAAGGGAGATCATGCCTGTTAAACCTTGTGGACTTCTTTGAGACAGTCACCAATGCCCTGGACAAGGGGAAATCTGTGCATACAGCCTACCTAGACTTAGCCAAGGATTTTGATACCATTCCCCACTCAGGCATCATTGACAAACTCATCCAGCTAGGTATCAACCCTTTTATCGTTAGATGCATCTCTAACTGGCTCACTGAAAGAACACATATAGTCAACATAGGGGAATCCACCTTTAACACCAGACCTGTAATCAGTGGTGTTCCACAGGGATCAGTCCTGGGACCACTACTGTTTGGAATGAATTTCTCTGAAGTACAAGCAAAAACTATAAAGGTCTGTGGCTGACAAAATTTGCTGATGACTACAAACTGGGAGTGGTCATAGAATCTCCAAATAATGTCAACATCGTACAAGAGGATCTTACACAAACAAAAGATTGGTTCCAAAGTCATGGACTTAAACTCAATGCAAAAAAAAGGTATTATCATCCCTTTCAGTAAGAGCGATATTCCAGCTAACTACCACATAAATAGCAACACCCTTAGTACAGACTCAGTGGTGAGAGACCTGGGCACATAGGTTGACAGCAACCTTACCCTTGATCACCATGTCTCCCACAGTGGTAAGAAGGGTATCCTATATTGCTCATCTCATAAGTAAGGACATTGCCTCCAGATAAAAAGAAGTTATAACCTCCCTGTACTCTTCCCTCATCAGGCCAGTAATTAAGTATAACACCCCTTTTGATGTGTACCTTTCCAAGCACCTGCAGCAATTGGAGAAATCACAAAAGTTCCTCACAAGGAAGATTCAAGGTCTTCGGCATCTGTCCTATGTGGATCATCTGAAATCACTGTCACTTTATTCTCTTTCATAGAGACTACTCAGAGGTGATCTCTGCCTTGCATATAAGGCAATCTCTGACCCTGCTTTATTGCAAATGCTGCATATCAGCAAGTCAAATTGTACATGGGTTACTCACTCTAAAGACCTTAACCTGGTATGTGACATTAATAGCACCTGCTGGAGGGACAGATTTGTCTCCTAGAGGTTACCACACCTTTGAAACAGGCTACCACTTCATGTCAAACAGAGCACCTCATTGGCCCTCTTTAAATGCAATCTGGACTATTAGATGGGTAACCGTAAATTCATCCCAGAGGTTCCACTCGTGTCCCTCTTGGGCAGGGGCAATAGGTGCTGATCGTGGAAATAAGGGTAAGACTTGGCTATACTTGTAAGGGCCCTAGGGCCATTAGCCTAGTAACTTCCTATGATCCAATGATCCTATAATCTTGGACATCATCCTATCTTTTGTCACAATCTAAACGGAATAAAATGGACTTGAATGACTGGTCAGATTTGGGTGTCATCCTAACGGTATCAGATATTGCTAAGTCTGACAGTTAGTGCAGAGGGTAAGGCCCTGAGCTGTTGTTCCTTTGATACAGGATTTTAGTCCCTCGGCCATCATTTGAGCAAGTTGCTTAACCATACACTGATCTGTGGTCTCCGCTGAACTGGGTCTGCCTGGTTAATAAATGGGTATTATATGCTTGCCTGGATGTAGATGGCAAACTGTCTCTGGACTAACAAAGACCTAACTACTTTGCAAGGAATGGCCTGCATCTGTAGCCAAAGGGTTTTTGCATATTGACAATTTCTATACCTCCGGGGTACTTTTTTGAGCAACAGTAGTATTGGTTAGGCTACAAATGATTGATCTGTAGCAACTGCACAGTAATAACAGATGAACTTATATGGTCTGCGAAAGTGGTCATTTACTTCTGTGATTGCTAATTGAGGTGTTTTTTGTGTACATTATCCTTTCAGTCTTGTGCTGTGGTGGGCCAAACTGCTAAGTTTACTGTAAGACAAAGGGGAATAACAGTATAGCAACTTGTCCTTACATGGGCAATACAGAAACCATTATTAGGGATGGAAGTAAAACATAACTGTTGATGTGTCCTACAATTTCGCTGCTTATTTACCATCATTGAGAAATCACAGAACGTGGGGAAAGATGTATTTCTACCTTACAGCTTTGGTATAAACACCATGCCATAAATAATGGAGTTCTAATACTTTCTTATTGCAAATGCTCCTGTATTACCCTACAGTCACAAATGAGTGAAAAAGAATACTAGCAAAATGGACATCTATAAACTGTGGAAAAATTCAGTGACAAAATAAGTGTTCAAATAATAACCTAAAATCAAATCAAGTAACAAGCAGCAATGCAACTGGCCAATACCCCATCACCCCATGAGCAGAATGCATTACCCACAGCCCTGTTAAGTATATCCACTCTGAGGTTGTCAGTCTGTAACTGTACAGATCAAACCTTTTTAATCTTACTATGTGTCACAGAGTCATTACAATACAGTATAATGTTGCTTTAAATGTTTTGCTAACACCAGTTAGAATTTGAATATTAGGCTTTAGTGTATGCCCAGAATCAGTATCAGTTGGTGATATCAAAGCAGCAGGAGGGGGATATGGGAAACAAATAATAAGTGAAGGTATGTTGCAACAGATCAATGACCATTTACCTCTGCTCAGAGAACATCTGGGATTAGTCAGTTCCATTCACAAACTCTCACAGAAGATTTAAGGATCTATATGTTATGTGATAAATTTTATGCTTTATATTTTGAAAGAAAAATTATTGTTAACTGTTTTTTTAAATAGCTAAACAGAAAAGTTATATTTCTGACATACAATACTGTGTGTGTCTGCAGATAAAACTGATGGTTTTATTTTCATATATACACACAAAACATGTTTTCCCTACAGGGAAATTGGAGGAAATCCAATTCACCTACGTCACATCTTTGTGATGCTAGAGAAAATCAGAGTACCTGAACAAAACCCGTACTAACATAGTAATAATTGAACTAGAGAAATAAGTACTGTGTTGATGGTAATGATAGTCACTGTGCAACCGATTGCTTGAATTTGCAGATATACTGCCTAGGCAACCAAAGATAGCCAATTCATATGTACAATGCTGATGTCTGACTGTGATGGAAAGTAAAACAAATTCCAGCCAACTTGTTACTCTTTAGATACAGCACTACACTCCACAACACCTACACACAAATGTGTGTATAACCCATAGCAAGGGCTGTTTTATACTGCTTTTATCAAATACAGTGCAGTGTCTGACACTGCACCTGCTAAGCCAGGTCAGTCACTGTTTAGCTCTGATTAAACAGAAACAGGGTTAAGTAACTTTTAGGCATCGATGATCTCCAAAACCATGAATTATAACCAGTATTTTGCCTGTGCAGACATCAGATTGCATTGCTGATAGTGATTAAATACAAATAGCCACAGTAAAGTATTCCATCGCTAATGTGCATTACTGTTGCAAAGCCATATTAATGATAGCTTAACTTGCTCACATCAGCAGGGTCACTCATTTATATCCGCATAAACCCCCCATACCAAGCAACTACCTACAGTTTGTTGACTGTGTATACCTTGAATGTATGATGGTTCTAAAATAATAAAAAAAATGGCCACAATAATTTATTTCAACACATACTCACACAGATGTGGCCACCAGTTGCAGCCACTTTTCAAAATTTGTACATCTCAAATATCTGACTATGATTAAATAAATGAATAAATGCATAAATAATCACCTCATTAATACCACTCATTACAACCCCCTCCAAGCATGCACACACACACACACACACACACACACACACACACACACACACACACACACACACACACAATGCATATAGTCCTACTGCATGAGATGGCTGCATGGCAGTGAAAAATGGCTTCCATATTTTAGTTAACTTGTTTGATGAACAACAGAAAAAGGTTATCTCAAGATCTAGACCCATCTGCAAATCTCTCCATGTGTCCTTTTAACAATGACTACAGCTGCTTCAAGTGGCGTAAGTCAATAAAAAGCACTGTGGATGCTTCAGCTAGACGCTCAAATATCTCTATTGGAATGCTGTTTATACTCCCAAAAAGTGGAAAAGGGAACTGTAAGAAAGAGTTCTCTTTTCTATAGTAGTATATGCATAGCTGTTGGTTTGTTTGAATCATCTTTTTGCAATAGGAATTGGAACATAGGTGAATTTTCAGAGACTGTTTAAGGTGCTGATGTGTAGTGAGCTAAGTCATAAGGCTTTTATGGTTACTTGGAAGAATCAGCATTTGAATCTTCATATACATAAAAAAAACTGCATTATTTTCACAAGAATGGTATCTTCACATCTCACATAATTAGAAGCACAGCTGCAGAGTGCTAAAGATAAAATAAGGGACTACTTGGATAATATGCATGAGTTTAGAAATATTGTTGTTAAGCAATTTTTTTTTAACTCCATTATTATCACAATTGCTCAGGCAACAGAAAGTAGAAAGGGTTGTTGCCAAACTAAGGGAGCCTATAACAAGTAAAATAACCAGAAGTCCTATAGAGATATTATAAATATTTCAGAAATTTTATGAAAATCTGTATAAAGCAGGGCAGTGTGGAAATCAAGAATAAGTATAAATGGAAATGTTTATGGAATTATTAAATATGATAAGGTTACAGTAGATGAGGCTCCATTAACAACAGTTAGGCTAGGAATAGATGAGGAAAAAAATGGTGATTTGTAACAGATCTAAAGGAAAGTCTATAGGAATAGATGGTATTCCTGTGTAAGTTTGGAAGCTCAAAGGGAAGAAAGTGAAAAAGATTGTGAATTTTTTATTTAATAGTATTTTAGCAGGAAGAGAAGCACCAGCATCCTTGAAGAAAGCTATGGCGGCTGTAATACGTAAAGGTGGTAAAGACTGATCAGATCTAGCTTCATAAAGGCACATTGTGATTCTAAACTATGACTATAAAGTGTCTGTCTATAATGGCTAAAATAATGGTAAAGGTGGTGCCAAAACTGATAGATATAGATCAGTGTGGTTTTTTGGAGGGAAGGCAAACATTTGACAACATTAACAGAACAATGATGATCCAAAGGGAAGCAGAGTATAAGAGAATACCGCTATTGTTGGTGGGTCTTAATGCAGAAAAAACATTCAATAGAGTAAGCTGGGATTTTATAAGTAGGGCAATGGAAGCATTTGCATTCCCTAACATGATGTCTCAGAGGTGAAAATTAAAGTGGGGGCTCCTCTCTGATGAATTCTGTTTGAAAAGAGGAACCAGGCATGGGTATCCTCTTTCCTGTTTGTTATTTGTGTTGTGTTTATAACCATTGGCAAAGAAAATAAGGGGGTCATAAACTCAAAGATATAATTAATATTGCAATCAAGAAAATGTGGCTTTATTTGCAGAGAATATTATTTTGTACCTGATAAAAATATTGAAGGGTAATTCAGCATTGTGGAACATTCTGAGCCAGTTTCCAAGTCTTTTCTGGAGACAAAATTCATGAAGATAAATCAAAGGCAATGACTGTAAGCCATGTATCCACACACACATTGGTTCTGCAATACACATATTTATGAGGAAACTATAAAATGAAGTACTTAAGAGTATGGATTAAAAAGAATTATGCTATGGAAGCTAAAAATATGTAGGAAGAGACTAAACAAAAGATAATACAAAAACTGAGAAACTGGAAGTTCTCTTTTATGTATATGGATAGCAAGATACAAGCAGAGAATGTTTTAGTTCCTTTAGTTTTATGCACAGTCCAGACATATTTTAATCAACCAGAAGAAAAGTTATCGACTGCAATTAATAAAGAGTTGAAGGATTTTATCTGGAAGAGGAAGAGGGCAAGAGTCAAGCAGGATAAGTTGATCCTTCCAAAAGAACAAGATGGTTTGGGATTACCTGATTTGAATGGTTATTTCAGGGCTACACAGTTGAGGCTCCTATACATAGCACAAGCAGAATGTTGTAATTAAACATGGAAATGGATGATGATGAAATGGAAAAAGCTCAAGAAATAGAGAGACTGGGATTTTGGATGCCGATCCTTAAGGAAAATAACAGTAAGTGTATAGAATAATGCACTCATAAGCTGTAAGAAAGTATTCTAACTTAACACTGGAATTGAGAAAGAAGATTTTGATGATAAGGATGACTGCAATTAGGGATACAGAGAATAGGAAAAGGTGGCTGGAACTTGCTGGAAAAAGCTAGCAAATGAACCAAGGTATTGGGAGCAAATAATTAGAGAGGGAAAGGTAATAGAATGAGAATAGTCCAAGAATACATTTGGACCACAGACTAGAGATTGTATTCCCTGTTGAGGATTGATATTAGTATATAGGCAAAGAGAAAGGAATAGGGGATCCTAAGTGAAAGATCAGTACTCATAGGTTCATAGGTTGATACTAGGCTATCGGCCCTAGGGCCTATACAAGCCTAGCCATAACAATTCCATGGATATTTCTTCCCACAATATTTACTTCTCTGGACCCCTGTCTAGCAGGGTGACTGACATGATTCTCTCATAGAGTTTTTAGTAGAATCTAGAACAGAAGCTGCTGTTAAAAAAGGGCTAATTAGTAGGACATCGAAAATACCGCATGACAACTGCAGGAATCAATCAGATGAGGTTAGAAAGGATTGGAAAGAGAGACTGGATAAGCAATGAACAAAGAAACAATGGGAGGATATATGTATGATTCTCAAACATACAACAAAGTCTAGAAGATTTAATTTTTTTTTTTTGCTTGTGTTTGCATAGATATTTTTATACCCAAGCAGACTCCAAAGAATTTTTCCTCAGGTAGATTGCAAATGTTGGAGGTGTGATGAGGAAGAAACAGATAACTGGGAACATAGTTTTTGGAAGTGTAATGAGTTGGCAGACTTTAAAAATCAGTGCCGACTACTCTGGGTGAGCAAATTGGTGTAACTAAAGAAGTGTTGTGATACAGAATTGGAATTGCCTAGACATACTAAGGCCTTACTAAGTTTAATTCTGGTGGCTGCCAAAAAAGAAGTTACTAGAAAATGATAAAGTCTAAACGAACCATACCAGAAGTTGCAAATATAGTAACAGAGATAACATAACTGTATGTGGGATATGTATAAAGGGTAGTAGCAAGTTGCATAGAAAAAGTGGGTATTGTGGGTGCAATACATGCAGAAGATATTCTGGAGGAGGAATGAGGTTAAGGGAAGGCAGGAACTGAATGAGCTATGCAATGTTCTACTGACAATGACTGTATAGAAGATTATATGTGATGTATAATGTCTGAAACTGAAACATGTCAAATGGGTTTGTTTTCATTTATATAAATGTATGATTGTCTATGTCATAAGTCATAGTTCAGTAAAGATGTTTCCTGTTTTTGAAAAAGAATGGTTTCTCAGCATTCCTTGTTAAAAAACAATGGTGTGCCAACTGCTTGACTTATATATCACACACATAAACACACTGTGCATATTTTTATATATAGAGAAAGATAAGTAGCTAGAGATAGATATATAGATATAGATAATAATGCAACATAAACAAACCCTTCTCAGAGAATGCACTTCATGAACACACTCTTATAAAAATGAAAAATGAAGATGTGTCATGCAGCAAACTAAGTTTATCGTAATGAATATTTTTGTCCCTGTTAAAAAATTCACTCGGGTGCTTACAGACTAGTAGCAACAACTCTTGTATGGAAGCACATTTCATGGTTTATTACAACTAATATGATGTGATGTGTCCACCTTACTCATGAACTTGTGCCCATATCCTCTATAAAACTACACTTAAACTTAAACTGTGCTCTTGTTTAGCTGATGACCTTCCAAGCGAGTATTTAAAAATAGCAGCCAATAGCATTGCTTATCCTGTTTCAATCCTTATAAATAGGTCAGTCCAGGAATCTCACATTCCCTCTGTCTGGAAAAAGTCACACATTATCCCTATGCACAAAGAAAGAAATTCAACAGACATGAATAAATTTCGACTTATAGTGATCTTATAACTTCTCACCAAAATACTTGGAAAATGTATTCAAAAACAATTGCTAGACTATCTCCTTCAGGAGGAACTTCTATCCCCTACACAACATGGCTTCCATCCTTCCCATAGTACTAGCACCTCCCTTCTAAACTAAATAGATACTGTCAATAAACTTGATATAATGGCAAACTAGTCTCTTCCTTATTTCTAGACTTGTCTAAAACCTTCAATACAGTTTATCACAGCAAACTTCTACTTCAGATGTCCTCACTAGATCTCTTCCAGTCAACCCTTTTGTGGTTCAAAAGCTACCTGTCCAATAAGTATCTGTCAATAAAATGGCACTCCACACTCTCACTTTACCTCTCAATCACCAGTAGTGTACCACAAAGCTCTATCCTTGTTCTCCTCTTTCTTAACATTTTCACCAACACTCTCTATACTTCCACACAACAGGCCACCCTAATGCAATACGCAGAAGACTCCACCCTCATTTGCACATCTGACAATGTAGTACAACTCCAAAAAATTACTCAGGAAGCTTTAGCAGCCACTGAAACATGGCTTCATAACTCACAACTCATGCTTAACCCAAAAAAGACCAATGTACTACTTTTTTTCCTACATCCCTCTCGCATGAAACAAATAAATGTAAAGTCCTCTCCCTTGATAATGCATTAATTGAAGTCACTTCTCATAGCAAACTATTAGGGATGATAGTGGATGATAATCTTCCATTCGATCTGCATAAACAAAATTGCATAAGAAAAACTCATCAAAACTGGGGATGGTTTACAAAGCCAAAAACGTTCTCACCGATGCAACTAAAGCTACCCTTGCCACTAGTTATCTCCTCCCAACATTTGTTTATGGCACTTTCATCCTTACTAACATTAGGCTTCACAAAAATTGAAACCTGAACAATGCTATAACAAAGTTGCTATATTTGCAGCACATACCCCTTTTAGAACCCACCACTGTATAGCATTAAAAAGCCTAAATTGGTTAGAACTGCCACATCAACACATACACAACTTCTTGCCATCTATAAAATTATCCAGTGCCCATCTGCCTGTCCAGCACTAAAACATTCAATGCAACTAAGATCTCAGTCAATCATTATGGTCCATTGACCAAAAACTAATATCTGTTTATAAATTTAGCAAATCTGCTGGGCACTGCTGATACTCGTGCAAGGTTGCTAAGGCTGGAACTCCTTACCTGTATCCATCAAGTCTATACCCTTCCTCCCATCTTTCAAAACCACTCTGAAAGACTTCCTAGCTAAAATATGGCTCTGTTCTTGCTCAAAACCAGGATAACCTACGTCCCTAAATGTGAACAAGTGATTCCTTATACTTCCTTATTCTCCCTTCTTCACTTGCCTCCTTACTGCTATCTAATTCTCTCCTCTGAATTAATCTCTAAATATACCATAATCCTGTTTTTCACTCACTTCATATTGCAATTCCTGTTTGTATTACTCTAACTTATCTTTAGTTTCTCTACAAACTGTCTAAAATATCTCTAAATATTAAATGATTGTCAGATACCTTGTATTGATTCTTAAATAATGTTATTTTTTTTATTTTGGCTAATTTCTTATAATTATTTAAACTGCAGTTTTTTTTTTATTTTTGAAGATTGTAAAATTATTGTTCTTAAAATGTTTTGTAATAATTTGGAGCTTTTCTCTCCAGGCCGCCACTGAAAATGGGTTTCTACCCAGTTGGACTTTCCCAGTAATTAAATGTCAGTAAGTAAATAAATAAATACTCTGCTACCACAGTAAAGCTGCCACATTTGAACAAGCATGGATAGATCATTTGCACTCCAGAGAAATAGGCTGATATGCATAGTATGCTAATGACCACAGCTGAGAAATAGTATGATAAGCATCCTATGCAAATGACCATATAATAGCAAGGAAATTAAAGTCAACATAGAAATGACAGCCACTTTGTATGCAAATGACAGGAAACAGACAGCAAAGAATGTACCCTCAGTTTAGAAGAAAATGATCTAAGGGAAGAATTACTTGATTTAATTGAGATGGATAGACTTATTAAGATCCATGAAAGAAATAAGTTACAGAAAGTAAATAAGACCCAAAATGTTAGAAGTTTGATAAAACAGATGAAGACAGTAATCAAGCGTATGGACAGAAATTCATGTGAAATAGCATAAGTAAATAGGATATGGTACTGTACAGCTAAATTAATAACAGATAAAGTCTTACCACAAAAATGCAGAGCGATAAGGGAAATGAAGGAAAGAAATTAAAATGCCATCATGGAACTATCAAATGGAGAAAAATACAAAGCAATTAAGACAAGAAATGTCACTATCGGAAGATAATAGCAATAGTAAGCAGTACGAATGTACAGAATTTGAGATGAGCTGAAGTAACAGACAGAGAAAATAAAACAGAATTAAGACAAGTTCTTGACTGGGAAACCCCAGGCCCAGATGCAGTACCCAACTTCTGGCTAAAAGTGCGAACATCTTTACATGAAGATTTAGCCTTCAGTAAGTACAACTTATATGTACATCCTAAATAGATATCAACCTGGTTAACAACAGGAAAATGATGCTTCTTCTTAAGAGTGAACCTGCAAGCCATCCTAAAAACTATAGACCAATAACTTGCCTTCCCACAATGTACAAACTATATACTGGAATTAATGCCAACAGAGTGTATAGTAACTAAGAAGAAAACTCAATCATCGCAATAGAAAAAAGGGTAACAAAAACGTCATATGGAACAAATTATCATTTGTTGCTGAATATAGTAATAAAGGAGAATTGTAAAAATCATAAGAATCTAAGTATTACATGGATAGATTAAAATGCATTCGACAGCATCCCACATTCACAGATAAACCAGTGCTTACAGATGCATAAGATGCATCCTACATTGATCAATTGTATTGCAGTGACCTTGAAACAGTGGCAAAAAAGAAGTTATGTACTCACCATAATGTTCCATCTGAGTAGTTCTACTTCATTTGTCTTCAACCTGTGGGTTACGGATCTGACTTGGATTCAAGCTGGCAAGTTCACAAGCATCTGCTCAGAGCATGAAGCTCCTCCCCTACCCATAATACACCGCTACCACCTTCCTTCCCTCAGATCGAGTTTACTACCCCATAACACAAGGAACCCAATCCAACAAACCTTATTTCATCAACTTATCCCAACTAGAGCCACAAAGGCGCACTCTGCTACATACTACATCAGCAGGTTCGGGGGAAGGAGGAGGGGATGCTTGAAGACAAATGAAGTACAGCTACTCAGATGGAATGTTATGGTGAGTACATAACTTTTTTATCTGATGTAGTTTACTTCATTTGGTCTTTAACCTGTGGGACAGAGTCCCCAGCTACCTATAACCTTGGGTGGCCCTCATGGAAGGATGTTACGAAGCACCACAGAGCTAGAAGATGCCTGGCCTCTAGATACCAAATCCAACTTATAGTGGGAAATAAAAGTATGCGATGAGGATCAAGTAGCCACAGAACAGATATCATCCAAAGACACGCTGGACCAGAAGGCTACTGAAGTAGCCATGGACTTGGTGGAATGGGCTCTAACCTGACCTGGAGGAGACAAGCCATTGTTTTTGTACACTTGAAAAATACAGAGAGAAATCCATTTAGCAATGGTCACCTTGGAAATGGGTTTACCCAAAAATGGTTTAGAGAAAGACACAAACAACTGGTCAAACTTTCAGAAAGACTTGGTTCTGTATAAGTAAAACTGTAGCTGTCTATGAACATCTAACAAATGCAACTTGTATTCACATTTATTTTTGAAATTTGGGAAGAAAACATGTAAATTGATAGTCTGATTGATGTTTGTCTCAGAGGCCACTTTGGGAAGAAAAGAGGGATTGGTATGAAGAGACACCCTGTCCTTGTGGAAAACCATATACGGGACCTTGACTGACAATGCCTGGAGTTCTGAGACCCTCCTAGCCAAGGTGATAGCCAGTAGAAAGGCTGTCTTCCAGGACAGAAATTTAAGATCTACTGTTGCAGCTGGTTCAAAAGGAGGAGCAACCAGTGTTTGCAACACCGAGGTAAGGTCCCATGGAGTAGTGGAACCTTTGTCCGGGGGGCGCAAGAGAAAGATACTTTTGATAAAGGCTTTGCACAATCTGGAAGAAGCCAAAGAAGTCATATTTTCACCAACATGGAAATTGGAAATGGCAGCAAGTTGTACCTTTACTGTCAAAGAACTAGCCCCTTGATGAAAAATGTTTGCCAAAAATTCAAGAATTGCCAGAATTGGTGCTGAGTTGGGATCCAAGTTTCTCTGAGAGGCCCAGATGGAAAAACACTTCCATTTGGTATGGTAGATTTTTCTGGTGGAGGATTTAAGAGCTGCCACCAGAGTAGACTTGACAGAAGAAGACAAACCGGGAGTCCTGGCAATTAGGGGAACTGCAGCAGCCAAACTGTGAGCTTCAGACTGTCCAGGTTCCGATAAGGGACCCCTGAAGGGTGAGATATGAGATCCGGGTGGGGAATCCAAAATCCAAGGAGGAACTGGAAGATGAGACCAGATAAAGGGAAACCAAACCTGGTGAAGCCAAAATGAGGCAATGAAGATGACTTTGCTCCCCAGTTGATGCACTTTCTGTAAAAACATTGGGCATAAAGAAGATGGGGAGGCCAAGCCTGGATGAGAGCATCTCTGGGGGATTCCCCCCAGCGGGGTGTTCAGAGTGAAGAACTCACTGCACTTTGCATTGGAAGGAGATGCGAAGAGATCACAGCAAGGCTGACCCCACTTTAGAAAGATCTGCTCCACTACTGAAGGATTCAGAGACAACTCATAAGGCATCAGGATAGAATGGGTTAGCTTGTCCGCCAGAATGTTGGACCATCCTGGAATGTGTGTTGCTACCAGAAAGCGACTGGTGGAGATAGCTCATTCCCAAACTCTCATGGCCTTGTGACAAAGGGGGTAGGATCTGGTCCCTCACTGTTTGTTGATGTACCAGACTACCGAAATGTTATCTGACTGAATTTCAAT
>NC_056746.1:576848783-576865419 GCF_019279795.1 Protopterus annectens
GGTCCTGCACTACCTTCAGGTGGAACCACCTCAGGGAATGGTGTCCCCCCCGGGAGCACACACAGATATGATCCTATCATCCTAGGTCAGGTCCAGGGTATGGTGCACAGGGATCTCCACAAAAACCTGGGGGATGTGCTATAGCACCTTGAGGCCCTCAGTACACACTCACAGGGTCCACATGCTCCTCTTGCACAGCCTCCAGCCCAGGCACCTTCAGGGCCATGAAGCTGATGTTGTGACTAGAAATGGGTGGGGGCCTTGTTCCCATTGTTTTCATATGGGGGCTCATGGGGCTTCCACATTGCAGATAACACTCCCCATTAAGTGTGTTTACCCACCGCATGTGTCATATACTGCCCCTGTAGGCTGTCTTCTCTATCTTCCACCCAACCCACCTCAACAAATATACCTGCTATCCTTCCTCAAATTCCCAATCCCACCTTCACAAACAAGGACTTGTGGTTCCAACATGGGGTTCACACATGACATAACCATCCATGTATCACACACTTACTGCTGTATATATATATATATATATATATATATATATATATATATATATATGTGCGTGTATTGATATGTGTGATGTTCGCTCACACATTGCATGCAGCACTGTGATGCAAAACTAGGGGACATGTATTTATATACATATGGTGTGTGTGTTTGTATATATAGACATACACGACACACACACACACACACACACACACACACACACACACACACACACACACACACACACACACACACACACATATATATATATATATATATATGTGTGTGTGTGTGTGTATGCGTGTAGATATATACTATGTGTTTTACATATATATATATATATATATATATATATATATATATATATATATATATATATATATATATACATATAAATACATATAGATGTCTGTATATCTGTAGACATACATGTATCTCTCTCTCTCTCTCTCTCTCTCTATATATATATATATATATATATATATATGTATATAGTCCATTCAGACATCAGGTCCACACTCTCTAACTCTCCTTTTTGCACAGCTGCACTGTTCTGCCTTGCTACAACACAGACAGGTGTCTCATGTGGACACAGCCTAACATCGGGCAGTATACATAGGGACAGATTGCAGGTACACCTATTACACACCTATGGCATTTCTGCATGCTACATTACATGTTAACTTGAGTGTCCTGCGAGTGGTGGGCTCTGGAACCCATGTGTCCATCATAATGGCATTACTTCCATCACCAGCTATTGGCCATGTAATATACATACTTCCCATTACATCTTGTCAGTCAGTGCTGATCTGCACAGTTGACAGGTATGGCCCACTACCCACAGGGACAGACACTGTTGTCCATAGCAGTTGTTCAGCTGGACATCATTGCAACAACATCTGATGGCACATATAAATCATTCCACATCATCTATCCCATTATTATGCACCAAGTACTACATTCAATTACATGCATATATACTTCACATACCTGTTGTGGGAATGATGTCTGTTCTAGATAGTTTGCTGGATGGATGTTTTTTATTTCTTTCTCTCTCTCTCTCTCTCCTTCCCTCCCTCCCTCCCTCTCTCTGTCTCTCTCTCTCTCTCTCTCTCTCTCTCTCCTCTCTCTCTATCTCTCTCTCTCTCTCATTTTGTAGGTGATGCACATGATCAGGTGATGGCCTCTGCACCAATCAGTGTCCTCCACTTGCTACCTGCATGCTGTGTATTACTTCCAATTACCACTGTCATGGCAACCCATTACTATAAATCCCTACATCATGTGGGTGTGGTCCCTTTACCTTTCTTGTATGGAGGACATCCTTCCTGTGTATGGGCAGCAGTGTTACAGACAGCAGGTAGCAATACCTCTTATAACAGGATTTGCAGACTCAGGCCTGCTACATATTTGTATAAGGTTCCAGAACTACAGACAGAGTGTGAGTAGTGTTGGTATATGCATTGTACAGCACCAGTGTTACAGGGTTTGTGTGTACATACTAGTTTAATATGGAATGCAGTCTGTCTGCATATCTCTCAACTGTGGTCCTATCCTGTGGATGAGAGATCGTAGGTTTACCCCGGGAATCCTCTCTGTGTCACTGCTGGACAGAGGCACAACAAACTAATGGGCACAGTATTTTTTCATATAAGGGGTGGCGGCCACAAAACTTTACAAAACTGGCTAGGCTTATAAATGCCTTAGGGCAGATAGCCTAGTATAAACCTATGAACCTAATCCACATGATGGCCAGAGGTGTGCCTGTTATGTTTTTTCTGTCCACCACACAGGTCTTGTGTCAGATATATCACTGGCATTGTGTGTGTTGAGTGCTATCAGTACATGGCTACATCCATTTGTTTCTAACTTTATATTCCTGACTAAGGGTATGTTACAGACTATCCTGTAACACCAGCATCTTACTCAGTGTATGACAACACTGTTTCACATATGTACCTGTGTTCCAGCCTCTGTTCTCCACCTACATACCAGGCTTTGTCCATATGACATGCAGTAAGGGGTTGTTATGTAGTGGCCTGTTATTATGCCATGCTGCCATTCCTGCCATCATTCCAGTGTTGTTGTGGCCCCCACACATATTGTGGGGTAGGGTCCATATATATGTGGGCTTCAGCTGCACAGAACATGTGTACCCTTCTGCAGTCCAGAGGTCAGTGCATGTAACAGCGTTATATGCCCCTGTAAGTCAGTCTGTGGGGGAGGGGTATGCACCATATATAACCTAGGCTGTTACAACATGTGAGGGATATCGGTAATAAGCTGCCTTAAGGTATATGGCTGTACATTACCATACATTTCACCTTGGGAACATTGGTGGCCTAGTGCTTACTGCCATACAGACTGTTGTGTTTGACAGTGTGATTGTGATGTTTTCAGTTATGCATTGTTATGCAACAGATACATCCCATTGTGTCAGCTTAAGTCTTTTCCCCCTAGGGATTGAGTACAGAGTGTAATTAGAGGTTGCTGGAATGTACATCTGCATTACTTACTGTTGATTGATTGTTATCCTCTGGCCCAGTCTGTCTTTACTGTTGTACTACTTGAAGGCCTTGGCCTGGACAGCGACATATGTTATGCTTTCGGATTACTGTATAAAATGATCTGCTTGAAAGTAGCATTAATCAGTATGTATTTCAAAGTCTTAACAGCTATGTAGCATGGCATATACAACTGTAATAGTACACAAATAAAACATTATTATGTATGCAAACCTGTGTTTGGTGTCATATCCTTTGACTTCTCTCTGGGTATATGTTTCGTGCAACAATTGTCTTTTGTATGACTCATACACTGTAGCCATGGTGGTGCAGCAGTTAGTGTTGTCGCCTCACAGCAAGAGGTTCTCCCATTCAATTCTCTGCTGGAGCGCCTTCTGTGTGGAGTCTGCATGTCCTCCCTACGGTCGAGGGATGCTAAAGATATGCAGGTAGGTGCGAGCGTGAATGGGCGTGCCTTCTTTGAAGGTTGGGCATTCGGCTGGCAACTCGGCACCATAAAAATCCACTGCTAATCATGAGCGGACCGGAGTTCCACTGTGGTGACCCCTAACCAGGAAAAGCTGAAAGACTTTATGAGTGACTCATACATTGTCCATTTGAGTGGCAACTGTAGGAATACTGGCTGAAATATACTGAAATATAGGGTTCCTATCAGCAGACCGAAGACGCATGTTTTCGAATGTGTCTTGGTCGAACTGAAAAAGCATGAAACGGGGAAAGAATTTGTTTGGCTGCTTCGGTACTTTGCTGTTTTCAGCACTGTAGTGCGGTCTCAGAGTTGGTATATTTAAGTAGGGGGGTGGCCAAGGTACAGCCTCCCCACATCGGTTGGGGGCAAAGCTCACTTAATCTCATGTTTAATGTGGTGCTTTTTACTTTTTTTGTTGGAACAGCATTTTTACCCTTTAAAAAAAAAAAAAAAAATCTCTGTTCTGACAGTTCAGTTTTGTAAGCTTTCACTTACATGGGGTCGATTAATCACCATTCGCTTACCTAAGCATTCAGTGATCTAATATAGACCTGAAATATACTATTCCAGTCCCAGGTAGATCTAATTGCAGTACTACTAATGTAGTTTATATAGCTCTGTGCTCAGGATGTTCTGCATATTATATAGGAATGACTACAAGGAACTTAAACAAACGCATTAGGGAACATTATTATGTTATAAAAACAAAAAATGATAATAATGCATTGTATAGGCATTCTGTTATTTGTACTTCCTATAAAAAGTTTACCTTTTCTGTTTTAGAGCACACTGAGTTACATTTAAGAGGTGGAAATTTAAAAAATAAAATTGAAAGAAGAGAGACTTTATGGCAATTGCAACTGGCAGCAGACAGCCCCCCAGGCCTTAATGAAGTTATAAATATTAAATGTTTTTTAGTAGATAGAAAGTTGGCTATCTGACATTTCATTACTATGCAGTATGTTTTTTTAAGTTAATTGGGACTCAATTGATTGTATAATTGATAATAGGTGTGTTCTCAACATATATAAAGATTTTTTTATTAAGTCTTTTTACATTTCTGACAAAGTCTTTTTGATGAAAGCATCAATAAAGTCTTTTTATGCTAATTTGGATGTTTTCTTCTGAGTTCTACAATAGGACACATGTCCCAACAGTAGATTTACTAGAGCACATACTGATTGTGTTGTGTATTTAGTTTATTCTAGCAGATATGGTGTTGGGGGGGGTGTCAAATAACAACTTGTATATCCCTGTAGTTCTGATTACTTTCCTAGTCAGTGTTGTGATCTGTACCTTACACTACCCTATGGCCTTAGTTTGGACAGTGGTATGGATGTTGACAACTATATACATGAACTGAGTTTTACCTGCAGTATATACCTCTTACCTGGTATACCTGTGGAGGTATTGTTTGTTAACACTACCTGACTGTTTCTACACATATTCCCAGATTCCAGGTTGATGTTATGCACATACCTGTCCATATCTTATTGCACACACTCTGGGCATGTCTTGACAACATGCAGGTGAAACAGGGACATATTTTGACTATTGCACTCATAAACCTTTGGTGAGTTGTACAATGACAGGTTTGTTTTCATAGCCATTTTCCAAACATGTACACACCTGACAGTTATATGACATTAAATGCTGCCTACATGTCAGAGATTAGCACGCTGATATGACAGGGGGACATGGTAACAGCCAGCAGATATGGGCCACTTAACTGGACATTCTGGACAACTCTGTACACTTGTGGGGTATGATTCTGCATATAGCTTACTGCCACTCCCAGGATTCAAACCATGGGTGTGTCTGCTAAAATAGAACAGTGTACATCACAGTTGAGTGTGCTATATAGATATTGCTGTGTATCTCTTCTCTGATTTCTGTCTATATGTCTCCCATGGTTTTACAATCTGACCTTATAATTACAACACTCTTATATAAGATTTCCTAGACAGTTTTATTATGTAGTACAGTGTGGATGACAGTGACGAGTAATACCTTATTATTCAGAGCAACTGCAACACTAGCAATGCCATATAATACCAGAGTTAACAGTACCAGTCCAGGATTTCAATCTTTTATTTCTAGGCACAGTTTTCATATCTGACAGACCCGTGGGGGAATGTTTGTTAGCACTACCTGAATGTTGCCACACATATTACTAGATTCCACATTATTATGCACATCCATCTCACTCTGTTACTGCACACACTCTAGTCACAGCTTTACAACATGCAGGTGAAGATGGGACATACTTTGCTTATTACTATCAAAACATTTTGGGGAGTTGCTAGAGTGACAGGTTTGTCCTTATAGATGTCTGACTATCAGTTGTATGTCATTATTTGCTGCCTAAACATCTGGGATCATCCCACTAATTTGCCAGGGGGACAGGGTGACAGGCAGCGGATATGGGCCAATTAACTGGACATTCTGGACATATCTGTACAGTTGTGGGGTATGATTCTGCATACAGCTTACTACCACTCCCAGGATTCGAACCATGGCATGTGCTAAAAATACAACAGTTCACGTCTCATTTGAGTGTGCTATTTGGACTATGTTGTCTATCTTTTCACTGTTTTCTGTCTAAGTCTCTCTCAGTTGTACAATATGACCTCTTGTGATTACAACAGTCATATACAGACATTCCTACACATTATTTATGTAGCACAGTGTGGGTAACAGTGCTTAATACAACAGTACTATTAAGTGATTGCAACACTACATTACCATATGATACCAGAGTAAACACAGGCAGTCCAGTAGTTAGACCTTTATTGTCAGGCTGTTAACCTTTTATTTACATGCAACCTATATAAGATTCTTCCTGCCATATTGTCTGGTGTATTCAGTACATGCCTTAAACAATACAGGTTTTATAATGGCAATTAACTTTCTACTACTTTTAGATTTACTTTCTATGACAGTACATACAAGAGTATTACTAACCTGCCTCGCGATGCAACCTCTGCACTCTACAGGCATGGGCTTCCCAGTTCACAGCCCGCTCATCTGCTGCTGTCAAAGACATAAGAAGAATATTTAGCAATACCTATCTATAATATACATGAGCTGGCAATTATTAAACAGGTAGGTGACTGATACTTACACATGACTGGGACATATCACATCCACCTAGCCTCTTGGATCCACTGATCCAAGAGCTCCCCTCTATCTCTGCTTCAGGTCTGCATAGTGATGCCTGACCTGCTCACCAGTTCGAGGCATGCCAGTGGCACTGGTGAGGTCAGGGGCGAGACGGTCCCAGGTTTCCACTTTATATTGGGAACCCTGGTACTGGCCCTGCAGCAGCCTCTGGTCATGGTCTTTAACAATTAGTCCTGCCATGACTTTGGACTCCTGGATGCCCCAGCACTGCACCCAAAAGCACACTCCCTGTTCTACACCAGTCATAGTGCCTACAGGAGGAAGCTGCAACCAGTTATGAGATGTATTCCCACCTGTTGGGTTTAAATAGGCCCAATTTCCCACACTTTGCTGGGATTGGACAGTTTTGAAAATGCTAAGCTATGGGCAAACCTGCCTACCTAAGGCTGGCATTGCTTAAAGGGGTATACCAATGGGCAAACTGATTTATTTGGCCTACACATTGCTTACACCTAGTAAGCAGGGCTGTGAAAAGCTTAGCATTGCTTATTTTTTAATTTGCATACTATTTGCTGTTTGGCATTGATTTATTATTCATTACATGTTATATATATGCCTTTGATATCCATGATTCATGTGTACGTACACTGTATGGGGTACTTGTGTTTATTAGGGGATTTCAACACTTTATTATAATGACATTTCACATCTGGACTTAATGCAGTACTCCAGTTCACATATTTATGTTATGTAGTAGGTTATACAACATAAAACTGTATATAGATTCCTTTCACATGTTAAGTTTAATATTCCTATAGTGAGAATCTGTTTGGTGATACCTCAATCTTATGTACTGCTGTGATGGCTTACTGGTTAACTACTTTGACTATAGTGTAGAGGGTCTTGGGTTCAAGACCTGCAAGGGCTGTTTATTTTGTTTATGGACAGAACAGCAGCTGTTGCATACAGAGTGATTAAGGCACTTTTAAGCAATTGTAAGCAGGTTTGCGCAGGTTTGTGCAAAGGTAAGCAATGCTAAACACCGGTTAAATATGTTTACAGAGAGTTAGCTTCAATATTGCTTAACCTGTGTGTGCATTGCTTACCCCTATGCAAACAGGCTTAAACCCGCTTACTACTGCTTAAATATGCTTACTCCCACTTACTACTGCTTAATAGTGCTTACTCTCACTTACCCCCACACTAATTTAGGCAAAAATGTAAAATGTTTTTTGGGAAGGTGGTAGATTTGGACACTCTATGGATTTATCATTCATTACACGTTATACCTTCAATTTGTATCCCTGATTCATGTGTACATATACTGTATGGGGAACTTGTGTTTATCTGTGGATTTTACAACATTATTACAATGACAGCTCACATCTGCATTTAATGGAGTACTCCAATTCACAAATATATGTTATTTAGTAGGTTATGCAACATAAAATATTGTTCATAAAGTGATTTGACATGGAAAATTGAATGTACTGGAGTGAGACTCGAACCGGGAATTACTGCTCGTAAGGTGAGTGGTCTGACCACTACACTATTGCAGTACTGCTTCATTTGCATATTTCTTGATATTTATCTTCTTGTGCCATTTAAGCTGCAGTATATGTAGCTGAGCAATGGGCAAACCTGCTCAACTACAGTTAAATTTTATCTGTTTGATAAAAAAAAATTTACTTGTTTATATTATTATATTTTAACTATTGCTCTTATAAACTTGGGAGGGTGTTGCTGGGGGTATGCAACCCCCTATGAGCAGTCTCGCTCATTGTTATTGCTAAACTGCAGTTCCTGATTGCAGCAGCATATATATTATGAGAGCTCTGCTCTCAGACACGCACCCTGCACTTGTCCACGCACCATGTCCGCTTAGGAGCTTAGGCAGTGCACCTTCATTAATATGCATAGCGCGCTGCCATGCTGCTCCTAAACGGTCACTTCTGTGCAGGACTAAGCTAGTCCTGCATGGAAGATTACTGAATCCGGGGGATTTTCCTTGCTCTGTTCCTGTCTACATTTGCATTTCTTTTAGCGGCAAAGGTATAACAACAGTTTATGCAGGACTACCACTGAAATCAGTTTAAAAGCATTGCATAATGTTCATGCTACCCTGAATTATGTGTAATAATTTGTACTATGCTTAGTTAAGTAATACATACCTTTATGGGTACCTGTTACTCTTACCAGAAGATTCCACCTTTATGGGCACCTGTTACTCTTACCAGAAGATTCCACCAGCCTCTTTGTTCTTCTCTTCTCCCGTTGGGAGTTATACTGGATCTCTTCCTCAGCTAGAAATAAAAGAGAGAAGGATAAACTTGCTTATCTGTATTTGACTGTATTTAAGGTTGTCACCCATCCCATTGTCAGCAGGACACTCATGAGTTGAGCTGCCTCATCCTGTTGCCCGCTATGCAAAGTAGTGGGACTTGAAAAGTCCCGCTTTTCAATCGCACTGAATTGCCATAGAAAAGCCACAATTACTCCCAGCTTTTCCACAGCAATTCAGTTACATCACCAACCAAGACCTGCAGGCAAAGCTGCTGCCTGTTAGGTCCGGGTGCTTTAATTCATGCAGCAATTGGCTGCAATTCATGAAAGGGGCGGGGATTGGGGCAGGAAGAGCCCTGCAAAGATCGTGGCAGTAGGAGTGTTTTATTTTAAGTGCTTCTACAGCCGCTAAAAAAAGCCATCCATCCAGCCAGCCATCCATCCATCAATCCAGCCAGCCATTCATTCATCCAGCCAGCCAGCCATTCATTCATTCATGCAGCCAGCCATCCATTCATTTATGCAGCCAGTCATCCATTCATGCAGCCATCCATCCATCCATTCATGCAGCCAGCCAGCCATCCATCCATTCATGCAGCCAGCCATCCCTTCATGCAGCCAGCCATCCAGCCAGGCATCCATTCATTTAGCCTTCCATCCATCAAGCCATCCATCCGGTCATTCATCCATCCAGCTGCTACTCCCACCAACCAGCTAGTCACTCTAGCAGCCAGCCAGCCAGTCAGCTAGCCACTCCAGCAGCCAGCCAGCTAGCCACTCTAGCAGCCAGCCAGCCAGCCAACCAGCCACTCCAGCAGCCAGCTAGCCAGCTAGCTAGCCACTCCGGCAGCCATCCGTCGTACCCATAACAGCATCTCCTTCACCGCTCCTGTGGTGACATAATGGTAGAGGGTGTGGCCAGTGTCATATTGGCCAAACCCCCATGTCCCACTTTGACTCGCTTATAAGGTGGCAAACCTAACTGTATTCCACATACATACACGTGGTTATTATATTCCCTGTAATTGTTTCTTTTTTTTGTCTTATCCTGATTGTAACTGTTGAATGCATATATGTTTGTGTATTATTAAAATACAGTAATTAAAAATTCCATTGCATTGTGCAGGGTACTAAAGAAATAGGAAAGTAGTTCTGTCTTTTGTTTTAAAACATGCACGTAACGCTCTGTGGAATACCTGAACTGTAAATGCTGAAATGTAACAATTCAGGGAAGTGTGAATTTCCTTTTTCTGCAGAACTTTGTCTAACATACAGTGGCAAAGCAAAACAGGTTGTTCTCTGAAAGGTTATGTGCTGATCATTATTTCAGCAAAATAACCCCACTCCCCTCCCCAACAGTTAGTCTATGGTGTAATGTTATTTCAGATATGTTGTACATGCAGCAAGAAATGCTTATGAGCAAACAATTTCCGCAATTCTTTTAACTTGCATCTACTTATCTCTCACAGAAACTGTATTATTGCAATAATTAAAACAAGTCTTACAACTTTTTCAATGCAATGCTACACAATTCTTTACATCTCTAACTGCAAGTTTTAATTCATAACTGTATTACATGCAGTCAGCATTACTGTTATTTGAACAATACTCATACATTTACAGACTTATCTGTACAGATTACTATTTTCATATTCTTTACTGACATTTTCATTTATTACTGTAATGTCTTAACCCATAGCAATATTTCCTTCTTGTCATGAACAGGTGGCTGTCTGTTTACATTAATGCTATTTATTTATTTTTTTATGCATTTCAGAATGTCACCTCAAGTACATATTTGTAAGTTAAGATATCTTAATGTTGAAGTACATGTACTTGTACAATATTTTCTATCCCCTTTTGTACTTTATATACAACTCTGGCCTAGGGTTGCCAGATTTCTAAAGGGACAGGTAGGGACCAAAAAAAAAAAAAAAAAAAAAAAAAAGGTCCTTCACACTAAGTGAATACCTAAAAAAAAAGGTCTTTCGTGCAGAATAGCAGGCAGTTCTGCATTCAAAGAAGTAGCTCCACTTTATGATTTTTGATTAGTTCACATGCCAGTATACAAGCCAATCAAAAACTCGCACAGCAGAACTTCTTCTGTTCAATGTGGAACAGCCCACTGTTTTGCAACAGAAGTGGCTCTGCTTTGAGATTTATGATTGGCCTGTATGCTGGTATACGAGCTGATCAAAAATCACAAAGCGGAGTCTGTTTCACCAAGATTTTAACAAGCAGTGCAGGACTCGAGATTGGACTGCTGATCTCGGGACAGTCCCGCTCAAATAGGTTGCTCTGGCAACCCTGTCTCAACCTGATCAACCCACTCAGCCAGCTGGTCACCACTATGCTATCTACGTCATCATATCTGTGACAGCACTGCTGACTGGAGTGGGTTATACCTGTCAAGGTTGACAGGTTGTCACACAACTCCTGCCACATATCAATTTTTTTCACGTACTGGTATGCATGCACACCTGAATCTCTTCCAGGTATGAGGCATGTAGAAGATAGAGCACGATTAGGATCTCTTTCTTCGATCAGCTAGGAGTGTGGCCTTGTGCCTTCACAGTTGCTACCATCATTTGAAGAGCCAGAACCAGAATAAGGAAAGTATGGTGAGGGATGTATCAACCAGGTTTAGGACCGCTCCCTGTTGGGTGTGACATCACCTTGACCAAACCCTTTTTTACTAGTATACTCATTAGAACAAATATCGGTAATTTATCATATTGCTTTGTCTCACAATTTTTTCTTAAAGGGATACACTTACCATACCATGCAAGTACGAATGGATTATTTCTAACTTTATCTAAATCAGTTAGCTGTTGCCAGTAATATTTCTTCATAACATTTATATTTTTTGCTTATGGCTGACTTTAGCAGCATTTGGTTTCATGCATTGAAGTGGAACCTCCTCCTTTTTATCACCTTTTTTTTCATGGGTAGTGGAGAAAAAAAATCAATACTAATGTGATGAAGTATTCCAGGACTTTTGTATCTGTATTACATATTCGAGTATGACATACAAACTTGAATGACCAGGGATTAGCCTCCACATTCATTACAACCTGACATTCAGATTACTCCATTTTGAAATTTACTGGTATATCCATATATTGGCTAGTTTTGCCCAAGCAGTGCATGTTCGTGAACAGCTTTGCATTGCTGCAGAGTTCATAAACATCCACAGTGCTTCCAGTGTTTTTCAGTCATACATAGATGATCACTAGGATAATGGCACAAGAGCCTTTACAAGCCTAGCCAATAATATTCAGGATATGAAAATATTTTATCTTAATTCCCCAGATATGGGATGGGGTGGTATCAAGGTAGTGGGTCTTTGGATATTGGAGCCCTGAGTAATTTTACAGATTACCTCTGTCCATAAGGGATATGGGCAGTACCGCAGGAGTGAATTTACAGTTCCCCACCCATTTATCCAAACATTTTTTGAAAAGAGTGAGGGATGAGCTTTGTTTACGAAGCTGGGAAGTTTATGCCATAGATGAGGTAGCCTTTGGGATATGACTCTGTCTGTCCAGCAAGTTCTGTTAGAGTTACAAATAAGGTTCAGGTCCATGGAACATGTAGTCCTGATATAATTTTAATTGCAAGCATGTAACATTTTCATCAGGGCTGGGTCAGAGAATGCCTTGTAGATCAGGCATAAGTCCCCTCTCAATAAATTATATGAGATGGAGTAAAGGCATAGGGCCTTTAGTCAACTTGCATAAAACATGTGTCTTACTCTTTGTATATTGGGGTTTCTCCAATTAGTGTAACTGCCTGGTTAGGTACATGCAGAAAAGAGCATTATACTTGATTATGGGCCTGATGAGGGCCAAGTACAATAGCACTATGACTTCCTTTCATCTCGATGCCATGCCTTTACTTATGGGGATTACAACACATTGGTGAAGGGATTTCCTCACTACTGTAGCTACCTGGTGGTCAAAGTTTAGGTTACTATCTATCTGTTTTCCAAGGTCCCTCACTACTGAGCTTACTTTTATGGTTGTGCTATCAATATTATAATTTTCAGAGATATCTGATTTACCAAAGGGTAAGAATATGCATTTTTTAGCACTTAGTCTCAGACCATGGTTTTAGCACCAGTTGTTTGTAATTTTTAGGCCTGTTTATAGGATGTCAATATCATTTGTGGATTCAATGATTGCTTCCAACTTACAGTCATCTGCGAATTTGGTGACCCAGAAGCCACCAACATTGGCCCTTCACTTCAAAGAAGTATATATCAAACAGGAGGGGTCCCAACACTGAGCCATGTGGGATACTGCTAGTAACAGGTCTCTTATCAGAAGAGGATTCATTTATCTGGACAATATACATCCTGTGAGTGAGCCAGTTGTCGGTCCATCTGATGATGTAGGGGTATATGCCTAACTCAATAAGTTTATCTATGATTTCCTAGTGGGGAACTGTGTGGAAAGCTTTTGCCAGGTCGAGAATAGTGAGGTGTACCATTTTACCCTTATCCGTGGCCCTGGTGACTTTCTCAAAGAAGTCTACAAGACTGAGCAAGCAAGACCTCCCTTTGACAATGCCAAATTGGGTCTGGTCCAGTGTTTGGAGAGTTCCTATGTTGTTATTGATCAAGTCTATGATAATTCTCTCCATGGACTTGCAGATAAGACTGAGGTCATTGCTTTCAATAACACAGGTACCCTCCCCCTTGTGCAGAGGGATGACTGTTGCAGTACTCTATTCTTCTGGGACAAAGGCCATCCAGAGGCTGTGGTTAAAGAGGGTTTTTATTTGTCCTGATAGATTCTGTTTTAAGCTATTTAAGAAGTGTCCTAGAATGTTGTTAAGACCCATGGAGGCTGTGTTTTTGACTTTAGTGAGCACAGTAAGGACCTGTTCCCCCATAATGATCGGAAGGGGGATGGTTGCAGCTATTTCTTTGATTGTGGTAAGAGGTGATGGAGGAGTGAAGTTTGAACTTAAGTTGTCAGCCAGCAGGTTTGGTATAGTTTCAGTCTGGGTGTAAGTGTTGCTGCTCATGATTAACTCGGCACATTGTTGAGTATTTCCCCTGAGGTTACGAACATAATTAAAAAAAGCCTTATGGGTATCTTTCACCTTTGCCTCATAGTTTGCTTTGGCAGATTTGCCAGCACTGTAATTTGTTTGTTAAGACTGGTGAGTATCTTTTTGCACTGTTTTACCTGTTCCTTCTTGGCTTTGGAGAGGATTTTTTCCTTTTGTTCAACAGCCTGTTTATGATATTGGTCCATCAGGTTGGTTTATTTCTGTCAGTAATCATAGATTTGACTCAGACAGGTATGGCCTCCTCTATGAATGTGGCTGTACAGCACTTTTGTGTACAGCTTAGAGTAGGCTTCAGTGTCATCTGAGTTCGGTAGAGCTTGGAAGTTTAATAAACTGTCACTTAGTTTGAGGTAATTAATTGGCCTTAGCAAAGTTCTTAACTGGTGTGGAGTTTATGGGGTTCTAGGTTAGTTTTAGTACTTAAGGAGATCATTTTTGTGGTCAGATCTTATGAGGAAGGAGTTACTGCATGTGAGGGAGCAGTAACCCCCCATGTTCGTGAGTATTAGGTATAGGATATTTGTACCTCTAGTTAGGGAGCTAACTAGTTACTGCAGGGTGTTTGTATTGACAAAGTCCAAAAAACTCTAAGCAAGTTAATTATGGGTTGTATAAGTCTCCCAGTTTATGGAGGGGTACTTGAAGTCACCCATGAGTATGGTGTTATGCTGATTGTTAAGAGATTCCAATAGTTTTAGGTAAGACGTGCTTTTTCCAGACTCATGTTAGGAGATCTGTAGCTAGCAAGGATATGATAGGGGGTTGCACCTGTGGTTAGTTGGGCATGGAGCAGCTCAAATGATTCATATTGTTGGACCAGACTAACAGTGTAGTTGTCCTTTATAAACACTGAGACATCTCTTCCCTTTGTTTTATCCTGAGCTGAGGGGAATTGAAATGTATGAAAGGCACAGTAGCTTTGATAGCCAGAGTTCTTTCCATACTTCTGAACCATGTTTCCATGACTGCAGATATGACTGTATTCTCCAGGGTGAGCAGTGCTTCCAGGGAGTGAATTTTTTTTATTTAAACTCCTAGCACTGAGCAGCAGCACCTTTAGATAGTCACAAATGATTTTTGTATGTTGGAGGGTTTAACAACTAGGCAGAGCCTAAAAAGGCACAGTGGGGATACATAAAGTATTTTACAGTATCCAGAAGCCAAGTGGTGTCAAATGCAAACCATCTCTACAAAGCATCATGGTTTGTCAGTCATGTCTCTCCAGGTTAACAGGTATTGGATCCCCTTGTTGTGACACCAGACACTAAGCTAATTGTTGAAGTCAATCATTTTTCCTGGTACTGTGGCATCATTGTTGGTGAAGGTAGGATGCTACTCAAGGCTAGATTCATACCTGCCTGGGACACATATACAGAGAGCTCCTTCATGTCTCTCTTCATATAAGCCAGTGAGGTATGCCTGAGGTCATTTACTCCGGCATGGACTATGATCATGTCATACTGGTACTTGTGGTTTAAAGACCTAGGTTCATGCATGATCTGGCAGATCCAGTTTCCAGACAAATAGACAGCATGCTGTGATATTCTATTTGTTTACCCTGGTACAGGGGACATCAGTATGTCTTACAATGGACTTCCCAGTAACTAGAATGTTTGTCTGTGTGATGTGTTGCCTTATGGGCTTGTAAGTGGAGCTATTATGATTTTTAGAGTTATGTATTGTGTGAGGTGCTGTCTTTTCTGAGTGTGCATGGGACCACTGAGAGATGCTTTCAGGAGGTCTTGGAGGTTTGGGTAGATTACAAGTGAGTACCTCTGCATATGTGGGTCTGTGTAATTGTTCCTTACTGCTGGCAGTGAGTGTATTGGGTGTAATGCTTACAACCTGGTTTGCATTTTTCATGTGTGTATGTGAGAGCTTTGCCTCCAATGACAGTTTGTATCTACATCTGTCACACACTGTGTTTGTATGTTGTAAAATTAAATGGTTGTCAATGACATGAGGTAGTTACTACACTGCCTTGGGATGCTCATATCCACCAAGCCAGAAACAGAGATGACAGGGAAGCATCTACTCATTATACCAGATCCTTAGTAGATTGGGAAGGAGTAATTGGGAAGGAGTAGGGGAGAGTCTCTTAAAGGTCTAAGTGATAGTTTTTAGTAGTATAGTATTAAATTACCTGCGATGGTGCTACCATCTGCACAAACTGGCAGCTGTTCGAGCAGTTGTGAACAGTGGAAGACTATGGAGAGCATTTCCTTTAGAGGAGAGGTTTGCTACAGGGCACAGGTAACCACATTTGCACAGTGCACAAGCACAAGGCTTTTATACCAGTAGGATGAAAGACTTTTGCTTAGTTAAACCCTAAGGGCAACCAGATAAATGCACAATAAGTCTTCCATCAGCATTTCCCAATTTGGATGGGTTAAATCAGCCATCTGCTCCCACCAGCGTGCAGAAAATGTAAAACCAACTGGTTATCACAATAGGAAGGGCTTTCATTCCATCAACTGCCAGGTAGTGTGTCATGCATAGGGGGTTCATCACCAATGTTTCTGCCCAGCATCTTGTCAGTGCATATGATTCCCATATCTGGCACACCAACTCACTTTATTGCCTCTTCCTGCATGGTAGGATGCCCAGGGGTCATCTTGTTGGTAAGCTGATTTTTTTTTAATTAAGTAGTTAATTCATG
>NC_056746.1:576865919-576923419 GCF_019279795.1 Protopterus annectens
AATAGCAAAGAGAATGTACCCTCAGTTTAGAGAAAAATGATCTAAGGAAGAATTACTTGATTTAATTGAGATGGATAGACTTATTAAGATCCATGAAGAAATAAGTTACAGAAAGTAAATAAGACCCAAATGTTAGAAGTTTGATAAAACAGATGAAGACAGTAATCAAGCGTATGGACAGAAATTCATGTGAAATAGCATAAGTAAATGGGATATGGTATCTGTACAGCTAAATTAATAACAGATAAGTCTTACCACAAAATGCAGAGCTGATAAGGGAAATGAAAGGAAAGAAATTAAATGCCATCATGGAACTATCAAATGGAGAAAATACAAAGCAATTAAGACAAGAAATGTCACTATCGGAAGATAATAGCAATAGTAAGCAGTACGAATGTACAGAATTTGAGATGAGCTGAAGTAACAGATGGAAAATAAAACAGAATTAAGACAAGTTCTTGACTGGGAAACCCCAGGCCCAGATGCAGTACCCAACTTCTGGCTAAAAGTGCGAACATCTTTACATGAAGATTTAGCCTTCAGTAAGTACAACTTATATGTACATCCTAAATAGATATAAACCTGGTTAACAACAGGAAAATGATGCTTCTTCTTAAGAGAGAACCTGCAAGCCATCCTAAAAACTATAGACCAATAACTTGCCTTCCCACGATGTACAAACTATATACTGGAATTAATGCCAACAGAGTGTATAGTAACTAAGAAGAAAACTCAATCATGGCAATAGAAAAAAAGGGTAACAAAAACGTCATATGGAACAAATGATCATTTGTTGCTGAATATAGTAATAAAGGAGAATTGTAAAAATCATAAGAATCTAAGCATTACATGGATAGATTAAAATGCATTTGACAGCATCCCACATTCACAGATAAACCAGTGCTTACAGATGCATAAGATGCATCCTACATTGATCAATTGTATTGCAGTGACCTTGAAACAGTGGCAAAAAAGAAGTTATGTACTCACCATAATGTTCCATCTGAGTAGTTGTACTTCATTTGTCTTCAACCTGTGGGTTACGGATCTGACTTGGATCAAAGCTGTCAAGTTCACAAGCGTCTGCTCAGAGCATGAAGCTCCTCCCCTACCCATAATACACCGCTACCACCTTCCTTCCCTCAGATCGAGTTTGCTACCCCGTAACACAAGGAACCCAATCCAACAAACCTTATTTAATCAACTTATCCTAACTAGAGCCACAAAGGCACACTCTGCTACATACTAAGCCAGCAGGTTCGGGGGAAGGAGGAGGGGATGCTTGAAGACAAATGAAGTACAGCTACTCAGATGGAATGTTTTGGTGAGTACATAACTTTTTTATCTGATGTAGTTTTACTTCATTTGGTCTTTAACCTGTGGGACAGAGTCCCCAGCTACCTATAACCTTGGGTGGCCCTCATGGAAGGATGTTACGAAGCACCGCAGAGCCAGAGGATGCCCGGCCTCTAGATACCAAATCCAACTTATAGTGGGAAATAAAAGTATGAGATGAGGATCAAGTAGCCACAGAACAGATATCATCCAAAGACACGCTGGACCAGAGGCTACTGAAGTAGCCATGGACTTGGTGGAATGGGCTCTAACCTGACCTGGAGGAGACAAGCCGTTGTTTTGTACACTTGAAAATACAGAGAGAGAAATCCATTTATAATGGTCACCTTGGAAATGGGTTTACCCAAAAATGGTTTAGAGAAAGACACAAACAACTGGTCAGACTTTCAGAAAGACTTGGTTCTGTATAAGTAAAACTGTAGCTGTCTATGAACATCTAACAAATGCAACTTGTATTCACATTTATTTTTGAAATTTGGGAAGAAAACATGTAAATTGATAGTCTGATTGATGTTTGTCTCAGAGGCCACTTTGGGAAGAAAAGAGAGATTGGTATGAAGAGACACCCTGTCCTTGTGGAAAACCATATCACAGGGACCTTGACTGACAATGCCTGGAGTTCTGAGACCCTCCTAGCCAAGGTGATAGCCAGTAGAAAGGCTGTCTTCCAGGACAGAAATTTAAGATCTACTGTTGCAGCTGGTTCAAAGGAGGAGCAACCAGTGTTTGCAACACCAGTGAGGTCCCATGGAGTAGTGGAACCTTTGTCCGGCGCAAAGAAAGATACTTTTGATAAAGGCTTTGCACAATCTGGAAGAAGCCAAAGAAGTCATATTTTTACCAACATGGAAATTGGAAATGGCAGCAAGTTGTACCTTCACTGTCAAAGAACTAGCCCCTTGATGAAAAATGTTTGCCAAAAATTCAAGAATTGCCAGAATTGGTGCCGAGATGGGATCCAAGTTTCTCTGAGAGGTCTAGATGGAAAAACACTTCCATTTGGTATGGTAGATTTTTCTGGTGGAGGATTTAAGAGCTGCCACCAGAGTAGACTTGACAGAAGAAGACAAACCGGGAGTCCTGCAACTAGGGGAACTGCAGCAGACAAACTGTGAGCTTCAGACTGTCCTGGTTGAGATAAGGGACCCCCTAAAGGGTGAGATATGAGATCCAGGTGAGGAATCCAAAATCCTAGGAGGAACTGGAAGATGAGACCAGATAAAGGGAAACCAAACCTGGTGAAGCCAAAATGGGGCAATGAAGATGACTTTGCTCCCCAGTTGATGCACTTTCTGTAAAAACTTTGGGCATAAAGAAGACTGGGAGGCCAAGCCTGGATGAGAGCATTTCTGGGGGATTTCCCTGGCGGGGTGTTCAGCGTGAAGAACTCACTGCACTTTGCATTGGAAGGAGATGTGAAGAGATCACAGCAAGGCTGACCCCACTTTAGAAAGATCTGCTCCACTACTGAAGGATTCAGACAACTCATAAGGCATCAGGATAGAATGGCTTAGCTTGTCCGCCAGAATGTTGGACCATCCTGGAATGTGTGTTGCTACCAGAAAGCGACTGGTGGAGATAGCTCATTCCCAAACTCTCATGGCCTTGTGACAAAGGGGGTAGGATCTGGTCCCTCCCTGTTTGTTGATGTACCAGACCACCGAAATGTTATCTGACTGAATTTCAATAGTTCCCAGAGGAAGAAAGGCTTGAAGGGCCTGCAACGCTAAAAGGACCACTCTCATCTCTAGAACATTGATATGCAAACTGGTCTCGATCGGGGACCACATGCCTTGGACTGTCCTTTCCGAGCAATGCCCCCCCCCACCCTAGATGGGAGGCATCCATGGTCACTGTGGCTTGGGCTGGGCCTGCAACAAATGGACATCCCTTGAGTATGTCCAAAGAATGCATCCACCAAAAGAGTGATGCCCTGGAGGTTTTGCTTATGTGTATCGGATATGTCAGTGGAAGATCCAGCATAGACCATTGTACCGCAAGAGTCCATTGTATACTCACATATGCAAGTGAGCACATGGAAGAAGTGTAATCATGGCCACCATAGAGCCGAGGGATCGCAACACTGCCTCTACTGGCAGTAGATATGAGTGAAAAATGACGGCGATGTGCATTCATAGATTTCAAATTCTCTCTGAAGTTAGGAAGACGTTTGTCTGCAAGGTGTCTATCCATACGGAAATTAACTCTATGACCTGGACAGGGTTTAGACAAGATTTGGCAATGTTGACTGTAATATCTAGATGAGCCGCTAGATGCAGGAAATAGTCCCTGGCCTGACAAAGTAGATGCTTGGTGGAAGCAGCAAGGAGCCAGTCGTCTAGGTACGGAAAGACTTGAATCCCCTGAAGCCTCAGGTGAGCCACTACCACTGCCATAACCTTGGTGAACACCCTGGTGGCTGTGGTGAGACCAAAGGGTAGAGCTCGAAACTGATAATGATTGGCTCCTAGCTGGAAGTGAAGTAACCTCCTGGAGCTTCTGTGTATGTTTATGTGATAGCATCCTGGAGGTCTAACGAGCACATCCAGTCCCTCTCTTTCAAGTAAGGCAGGATGGACTGTAATGTGACCATCCAGAACTTCTCTTTGGCAATGGACAGGTTCAGGGTTGACAGGTCCAGAATGGGCCTTAAGTCCCCATCTTTTTGTCACCAAAAAGAACCTGGGATAGATGACCGATCAGACTGGTCTCAGGGGATGGATTTGATAGCTGCCTTCTTTAGCAACAGCTTGATTACCTCTAGTGCTGCTGCCTTCCTTTGGCCGGGTGGTACATCGGGAGGTGTTTGGATGGCATGGGGAGGAGAGAGTCACAAAAGGGGATTGTATAACCTCTGGATATGATCCATAGCACCCAACAGTCTGATGACATGGACTCCAATGACGGCCCAAATTTAGGTGCAATGACAAGTGACCCTGATGGCTTCCAAGGAGCAGAGCAGTTGGGCAACCCCTCAGGGTTGCTGTGCACGAGCTCTAACTATGAGAATGGTTCTCAAGACCCAAAATTCCTTGGACACCCCTCTGCCTTGCTTGGCGGCATCTGTCTGACCCCCTCTGCACACTCTAGGGAAGGCAGGAGCCCTAGACTTCCCGGAACACTGAGACTTCACATAGCCCACATCTTCTTTTGTACCTTGCTGATTCACGAGAAAAAAGGTCTTTGAGGGTTCAAGAAGCAGATCCTGACAGCAGACAGTGTCTTCCCATCCCTTCTCTCTCTGGACTAGCGATGTGCATAGATGGTCTTACCAAAAAGGGGAAGAGCCGTCACTAAGAGAGGCCGATACATAGCAAGGGCGCCATAAAGAAGGGGCTCTGAGAACTGACACAATCTAAAACAGGCGTGGCCGCCTCATGGCAACACTGGACCCAGCTTCCCTAGCCAGTTCCTCGGTGGCATGGGAGGAAGGAGGCACATGGGCGTATTTTAGACCAATTTCAGGGTGGCCATCCTCATGGAGGATGTATTTTTATCCATACTGCGATGTGGACCCAAGGCTGACTCAGTGAGTTCCTTAACAAGAGTGCAGCTGCAGTCGAGGAATAATGTGAAGCGAAAGTAGTTAATTGCCACTTACACAGAAAAGGTTGCTGACACATACACACACTTCCCTAGGTGGTCCCATCATCCTGGACTCTTGGTTAGGTGGGGATGGACCGTTAGTGAGACTCTCATGAGCTAGTTCCTTCTTGGTGGCTGCTGGTACCACCATAGCATCTACAGGGAACCCTTTATTCCAGGCAGGTCTGTCTGAAGGAGGGCTTAAAATTTTATCAGGGCACCTTGGAATAGGCTCCACAGTGTCCGGTTCTTTTCAAGGCCACAAAGTGATTAAGTCCACCAAAGGATCTGTGGGGGGGACACCCAGGAGGTAGACAGGCCCATGCTAAAGGCCTCCAAGGAAGACCACCGACACATCTGAGGAAGGTTTTGGGGTGGACCAGCCTCCCCGCTGGTGTAAAAGTTCCATGATGTCTTCAAAGGAGACATCCTCAGGAGGTGATCTATCTTCCCCTTCCTCCAAGTTGGTGTCCTCCATGAGGGTTCACTGAGGGAGGAGGTCAAAGTCACCTCCTCTTGCACGTAAGCTTGTGAGGCACCTCTCCTGAAATGCTGGGAGCTCTCTGAAAAGAGGCTGCATAAGAAGTTGCCTGATGTTCCTCGAGGGGAACTGTCTGGAGCTCTTCAAGCACAGACTGTCCCTGTGGTAAAATGATGGGAGTCACACCCAGACCAGGGGGGAGTCAGGGTGGAATCCGAAGAAATAGTCAGGGGCCTTGATCAAATGGAGAAAGCCCTTTCCACTACATTGAATGCCGAGGGAAAGTGAACTTCCTGGGACCCTAGCATGACAGCTGCTCTCCTGGGGTCTGATGAGGGGATCAGAGCCAGTCCCAAAGGAGACAGAACACTGAGGAGATGGCCTTGACCCGACAAGGGTCGGGAGACCCACAGGGGAAAAACTCCACCTCCTCAGATCCAATGCCCAGGCTATGGCTCTGAGGCCCGCTCAGATCCGAACTAGTCAGATCCGACATGCCCAAAGGTATTGCCAGCATCCCGAGGTGCTTAAGTACCATCGGCCCCAACCCCTGACTCTGAAGATCCTTGGATCCAGATACTCTGAAGCTGGCCGGTCAGAATGGAGAAGGGAGAAATAGGTGATAAGAAGGAGAATGAGCTACCCCTCAGAGGGGAGAAAGGAGCTGGTAAGACTCCCATCTGGATCTACTTCCTAATAAACCTCCTTATCATTTTATACATGTTAGATTCTGAGAAAGAGTCTGCGACTGGACCCAGCGCTTGAGGCTATGGACTCTGAACTAGCTGGTCAGTGTGCAGAAGCCCTAGAAGTTGATCTAGCCTCCTCTGGCTCTGGAGAAAAATAGGGTGATCAGACCCTGAAGGGAGATAGGTTTAGAAACAAACTGCACCTTTGGAGGAGGCCCTGCTGGGAGACAAAGAATGATCCAGGGACCTCGTTCTGTATCTGTCATCTTTGTGCTCTCTCTCTTGTTTCTTCAGTTTACAGATGTCCCCATCCCAGTCCTTGAAGTGGGAGGTTGGAGTCTAACGGAGGAGATTTGAGAGAGAGGGAACTACAGAGACCGAGATATGAGTCACAGTCATGGCCTTGAGAAGAAAGAAAGAAGGGACTGCCTCAGAAGCAGGGAGAAAGGCCCTTCATAATAAGATTTAGAGCCTGTGGTCTCTCAGAGATTGTGGAGGGGTTAAAACCAGCAGCATAAAATGCTGCAGTCTGTCAAAAGGTGGGCCCGCACCTAAAGCAGACAACACACAGAGTGTGTGGCCATCAGCGAGCAACAACTTTTGGCCCACACTCTGTGCATATCCAGAAAACACCTGTTTTGGTTGAACAGCCATACTAAAGAAAAGCATGATGGCCTAAGATAATCCCCAACCAATACACACACACACACACACACACACACACACACACACACACACACACACACACACACACACACACACACACACAAACAGATAGCTGGGGAAGGAAAAGAGCCCAACTATTTTTTTAACCACGATGCACCCAAGAGAGAGGAAGGAAAGAGGAACCTACACCACTAACTAACCCTACATGCACTAATAGCAACAACCTTGCCAAAAATGCTCAATGCTACTCACAATACCGGAGACTCAGGATCCGCTGTACAAGCATAAGCATGGCAAACAAGATCTTGGAGGAAGGAAGGTGGTGGTGTATTATAGGTAGGGGGAGGAGCTTGGAGCTCAGAGCACAAGCTTGTGAAGTTGCCGGCTTGGGATCCAAGTCAGATCCATAGCTCCACAGGTTGAGAGACCAAAATGAAGTAAACTACTTCAGATCCACTTTTCAATTAAATGAAATCATAACAAAGGGCAAATTATTCCAAAGGATAAAAATTCAAAGGGGATATTCAGAGTTATTCTTTGTTACCATTGTTGTTTCTGTCACCCTCAACCCATTAAGATGTTTGATTAAACAGGTCTTAGATTTATAGTTGGCTCACAGTCAGCAAAGCTTGTTTAAAGATGTCTACCATCTACCTTTTTTTGTGAATGACTTCAAGAATTATATAGTTCATCAGATGAGGAGGTGAAAGCACAGCTAAGAGTGATTAAAAGAAACATTCTCAAATTATATAAGAATGATAATTGGTAGTACTGAAAAATGTATGAAATGCAATGTTTAAAGCAAGAAGAAAGTTGCAGTACCAAAGAAAATATCATTTTGGACAGGAATGTGCTATAAAGGAAGTTGAGCAGGAAGAGTGTATAATTATTTGGGAACTTGATGGATCATCAATAGAAACATGAACAAATGAAAATAAAACCCAGTAGGGAATACTTCAGAAGAGCGAAAACTAATATTGAAACCATCCTTGACATCCTATGAATAAAGGTCCCAAGAGTTATAAACCAAATTGCTCTCCCCTTGTTTTAACTTACTGGATCAGTTGGACAGAAAAACAATAAAAATGCTTCATTAGCTTATCAAATAATATATAAAAATTAGTTGTATACCAAGATTATATATCCCTTACTCAGAAGAAGGTATGGCTTTCTTGAAATTGATTACAAGTATAGATCTCTGCATTGGCTTGGACATCTTTGTGGTTAAAAGGTACTAGGCCTTCATTCAACTTTCTGTTGTTTCCGTAACAAATACAATGTGACACAATCCCAAATTGATATGGCTGGGGACAATGCATAAGCATTCTCGATTTTACTGTTTTAGGCCATAGCAATGAACCCCCCTAGATGAGCATCTCAGGTACTGGGTAGGGTGGCAACATTGACTATCCTGAAGTAGTCAAAGGAAATCATTCACCAAAGAAATGGCTAAGGTTTTGTTTAACAAATTATCGGATATGTCAGTGGAAGATCCAGCATAGACCATTGTACTGCAATAATCCATTGTATACTCACATATGCAAGTGAGCACATGGAAGAACTGTAATCATGGCCACCATAGAGCCGAGGGATCGCAACACTGCCTCTACTGGCAGTAGATATGAGTGAAAAATGACGGCGATGTGCATTCATAGATTTCAAATTCTCTCTGAAGTTAGGAAGACTTTTGTCTGCAAGGTGTCTATCCATACTGAAATGAACTCTATGACCTGGACAGGGTTTAGACAAGATTTGGCAATGTTGACTGTAATATCTAGATGAGCCGCTAGATGCAGGAAATAGTCCCTGGCCTGACAAAGTAGATGCTTGGTGGAAGCAGCAAGGAGCCAGTCGTCTAGGTACGGAAAGACTTGAATCCCCTGAAGCCTCAGGTGAGCCACTACCACTGCCATAACCTTGGTGAACACCCTGGTGGCTGTAGTGAGACCAAAGGGTAGAGCTCGAAACTGATAATGATTGGCTCCTAGCTGGAAGTGAAGGAACCTCCTGGAGCTTCTGTGTATCTTTATGTGATAGCATCCTGGAGGTCTAACAAGCACATCTAGGCCCTCTCTTTCAAGTAAGGCAGGATGGACTGTAATGTGACCACCCAGAACTTCACTTTGGCAATGGACAGGTTCAGGATTGACAGGTCCAGAATGGGCCTTAAGTCCCCCATCTTTTTTGTCACCAAAAAGAACCTGGGATAGATGACCGATCCAGACTGGTCTCAGGGGATGGATTTGATAGCTGCCTTCTTTAGCAGCTTGATTACCTCTAGTGCTGCTGCCTTCCTTTGAGCGGGTGGTACATCCGGGAGGTGTTTGGATGGCATGGGGAGAGCCACAAAAGGGATTGTATAACCTCTGGATATGATCCATAGCACCCAACAGTCTGATGACATGGACTCTAATAACATCAGGTGCAATGACAAGTGACCCCTGATGGCTTCCAGAGCAGAGCAGTTGGGCAACCCCTCAGGGTTGCTGTGCAGGCCTGTCTGAGAATGGTTCTCAAGACCCAAAATTCCTTGGACCCCCTCTGCCCCTTGGCCGGCATCTGTCTTGACCCCCTCTGCCTCTAGGGGAAGACGAGCCCTGAGCTTCCCAGGAACACTGAGACTTCGGGAACCACATCTTCTTTTGCCCTTGCTGATTCCAAGAAAAAGATCTGTGAGGGTTCAAGAAGCAGATCCTGACAGCAGACAGTGTCTTCCCATCCTTCTCTCTGGACCAACGTGTCGCAGATGGTCTTACCAAAAAGGGAAGAGCCGTCATAAGAGGCATTCGCAAAGGACGCCATAAAGGGCTCTGAGAACTGACACAATCTAAAACAGGCGTGACGCCTCATGGCAACACTGGACCCAGCTTCCCTAGCCAGTTCCTCGGTGGCATGGGAGAGGAGGCACATGGACGTATTTTAGACCAATTTCAGGGTGGCCATCCTCATGGAGGATGTATTTTTGTCATACTGCGATGTGGACCCAAGGGGCGACTCAGCGAGTTCCTTAACAAGGTCGCGCTGCAGTCGAATAATGTGGGCGAAGTAGTTCATTGCCCTTACAGAAAAGGTTGCTGACACATACACACACTTCCCTAGGTGGTCCATCATCCTGGACTCTTGGTCGTGGGGATGGACCGTGGAACTCTCATGAGCTAGTTCCTTCTTGGTGGCTGCTGGTACCACCATAGCATCTACAGGGAACCCTTTATTCCAGGCAGGTCTGTCTGAAGGAGGGCTTAAAATGTTATCAGGGCACCTTGGAATAAGCTCCACAGTGTCCGGTTCTTTTCAAGCCCACAAAGTGATTAAGTCCACCAAAGCATCTGTGGGGGGGACACCCAGGAGGTAGACAGGCCCATGCTAAAGGCCTCCAGGAAGACCGACACATCTGAGGAAGGTTTTGGGGTGGACCAGCCTCCCCGCTGGTGTAAAAGTTCCATGATGTCTTCAAAGGAGACATCCTCAGGAGGTGATCTATCTTCCCCTTCCTCCAAGTTGGTGTCCTCCATGAGGGACTACGGGGAGGAGTCCAAGTGCCTCCTCTTGCACGTACACTTGTGAGGCACCTCTCCTGTGGGGCTATCTGGAAAGGGCTCACAAGTTGCCTGATGTTCCTCGAGGGGAACTGTCTGGGGCTCTTCAAGCACAGACTGTCCCTGTGGTAAAATGATGGGAGTTGCACCCAGACCAGGGGGAGTCAGGATGGAATCCGAAGAAATAGTCAAGGGCCTTGATCAAATGGAGAGAGACCTTTCCACTACATTGAATGCCGAGGAAAAGTGAACTTCCTGGGACTCTAGCATGACAGCTGTTCTCCTGGGGTCCGATGAGGGGATCAGAGCCAGTCCCAAAGGAGACAGAACACTGAGGAGATGGCCTTGACCCGACAAGGTCGGAGCCCACGGGAAAAACTCCACCTCCTCAGATCCAATGCCCAGGCTATGGCTCTGAGAGCCGCTCAGATCCGAACTAGTCAGATCCGACATGCCCAAGGTAATTGCCAGCATCGAGGTAGCAAGTACCATCGGCCCCAACCCCCTGACTCTGAAGATCCTTGGATCCAGATACTCTGAAGCTGACGGTCAGAATGGAGAAGGAGAAATAGGTGATAAGAAGGAGAATGAGCTACCCCTCCAGAGGGAGAAGGAGCTAGTAAGACTCCCATCTGGATCTACTTCCTAATAAACCTCCTTATCATTTTATACATGTCAGATTCTGAAAGTCTGCGACTGGACCGCGCCGAGGCTATGGACTCTGAACTAGCTGGTCAGTGTACCGAAGCCCTAGAAGTTGATCTAGCCTCCTCTGGCTCTGGAGAAAAACGAGGTGATCGGAGCCAAGGGAAGATAGGTTTAGAAACAACCTGCACCTTTGGAGGAGGCCCTGCTGGGGCAGAATGATCCGCGGACCTCGTTCTGTATCTGTCATCTTTGTGCTCTCTCTCTTGTTTCTTCAGTTTTACAGTGTCCCCATCCCCAGTCCTTGAAGTGGGGAGGTTGAGTCCCAACCTTGGAGGGAGATTTGAGAGAGAGGGAACTACAGAGACCGAAGATATGGTCACAGTCATGGCCGCCGAAGAAGAAGAAGGGACTGCCTCAGAAGCAGGGAGAAGGCCCTTCATAATAGGTTTAGGCATGTGGTCTCTCAGAGATTGTGGGTTAAAACCTGCACAAATGCTGCAGTCTGTCGAAAGGTGGGCTGCACCTAAGCAGACAACACACAGAGTGTGGCCGTCAGCAGGCGACAACTTTTGGCCACACTCTGTGCATTTCCGAAACACCTGTTTTGGTTGATCAGCCATACTAAGAAAAGCCCGATGGCCTAAGATAATCCCCAACCAATCCACACACACACACACACACACACACACACACACACACACACACACACACACACACACACACACACACACACACACACACACACAAACAGATAGCTGAGGGGAAGGAAAGAACTAACTATTTTTTTTTAACACGATGCACCAGCGAGGGGAAGGAAAGAGGAACCTACACCACTAACTAACCCTACATGCACTAATAGCAACAACACTTGCCAAAAAATGCTCAATGCTACTCACAATACCTGGAGCTCAGAGATCACAATACAAACGCAAAACGCAGCAAACAAGATCTTGGAGGAAGGAAGGTGGTGGTGTATTATGGGTAGGGGGAGGAGCTTGGAGCTCAGAGCAGATGCTTGTGAACTTTCTGGCTTGGATCCAAGTCAGATCCATAACCCACAGGTTGAAGACCAAATGAAGTAAACTACTTCAGATCCACTTTTCAATTAAATCATGACAAAGGGCAAATTATTCCAAGGATAAAAATTCAAAGGGGATATTCCAGAGTTATTCTTTGTTACCATTGTTGTTTTCTGTCACCCTCAACCCATTAAGATGTTTGATTAAACAGGTCTTGGTTATGATTTGGCTCACAGTCAGCAAGCTTGTTTAAAGATGTCTCATCTACTTTTTGTGAATGACTTCAAATTATATAGTTCATCAGATGAGGAGGTGAAAGCACAACTGCAAGTGGTTAAAACATTCTCAAATTATATAAGAATGATAATTGGTACTGAAAAATGTATGAAGGCAATGTTTAAAGCAAGAAAGTTGCAGTACCAAGAAAATATCAGTCTTGGACAGGAATGTGATATAAAGGAACTTGAGCAGGAAGGAGTGTATAATTATTTGGGAACTGATAGATCATCAATAAAACATGAACAAATTAAAATAATACCCAGTAGGGAATACTTCAGAAGATGAAAACTAATATTGAAACTATCCTTGACATCTATGAATAAAGTCTAAGTTATAAACCAATTTGCTCTCCTTGTTTTAACTTACCAGATCAGTTGGACAGAAAAACAATAAAAATGCTTCATGCTTATCAAATAATATATAAAAATTAGTGTATACCAAGATTATATATCCTTTGCTCTGAAGAAGGTATGGGCTTTCTTGAAATTGATTACACGTATAGATCTCTGTTGATCTCATTACATCCATAGTGAAAGATTTAAAACATGAGGAAAGGAAGTCCAAGATGACCTCTCTGGTTAATTTAGCAGAAGCATTTAACTGGCAAGCAGGAATGGAAATCAAACCAGAAGGAGACAAAAATCAGATAACAACTGAATGTGCCAAAAAAAAATAATGTAAGGTGAAGGATCAGATGGGAAGAAAACTAATGTGTAAAAGCCATAACTATAGTGGCAAGTATCAAGATCTCCTGGAATAACCTCATGTTGATCAAGATTTCACACAGGAATGGATAAGGAAAGATGATCTGAAACCAAAAAATGGAAGGTTAATAATGTCAGCCCTGGATAAGGGACTACATACGTGTTGGTTTACAAAGTCCATTGAACATGTGAGAAAAGCAGACAAATGTAGGTTCTGTAAAAAAGAATTGGAAATAGTTGCAAATCTTGTTGCTGGGTGTGATACACGCTTGACATAGGGTCTGTACACTGAAAGGCACAATAATGCAGAAAGACTGTTGCACTGGATTGCGCAGTCATTAAAATACAGAAATAGTTCAGCATCACTGGAAACATGAACCACAAAGCATTATAGAGAATGATGAAGTGTACATCATATGGGATCACCCATTACCGACAGTGCAAAAAACAGATGTGAAGAAAACAGATATAGTAGTTTATGAAAAAAGACAAAAATAGCATTCATCATTGAAATTGCTACGTTGTGATTACAGTGTCTCACATACAGCAAGACACAAAGTCACAAAATATCAAGATTTGCAAAGCAGAAATGAGAGCACTGTGGATGAAAAATACCCAGACAGGTGCAATAGTAGTAGTAATAGGAGCAGTGGGTCTAAAAAAGAATCTACAGTCATACTTAGATATGCTACTAATCCATGTAATTCCTTATGAATTGCAGAAGTCAGTTATGGGCCCATTGCGGTGCTGCGAAGAGCAGTTTTGGCTAACATCAAAGATTGTATCGTACCTTGTCTTAAGAATGGGGTCCAGTCCCATAATGGTATTAGAAACCTAAAAGATTTGAAGAAATTAAACCAGACACCTCACACATCCATCTAAATGGTATGTTTACAAAACATGCAACCTGTCCACATTTGACAATATCTAATTGTCCACAATGATGCCTGCAATATAATAATTCAAAGGAACTAAACTCTTTCGAAGTACATGGTACTTCTCTAGTGGCAAACAGGGGGCATGGTATTAAATTGTCCCACTACTTATCATCTTTTTCAATAAGTTTTCTCAGCATAGATGTTAATGTTCAGTTAAACTATACAACTAACTCTTCTGTCTAGGGATGTTACATAAAGCATTTGGCACAGCTGATGCATTAGTTTGGGCTTAATGGAATCCCTTGGTCATTGAGTATGTCCTTAAGTTTTCCAAATCTAGAAAATAATAAGACAAACTCCCTAGCTATAGAGTTTGCATTAGTCATACCTACAGGGATAGCCTCAGGATACTTACTTGCATAGTCCAGAATAATTGAGATCTCTTGAAATCCATTGCTCTATTTTGTCAACAGCCGAACAATTCCCATAGCAGTACATCCAAATGGTACCTCTGTGATAAGCACTGGAGTCAAATGAGTTTTACAGCCTGGAAGAGGGACTGTCTTCTTGCATTTGAGAAATTCAGCACAGAAGTTCTTAACTTCTTTCATTACTTCTGGACTGTAGACATTGCTAGGATCCATTCTTTAGTTTTGTTTATTCCTGGGTGTCCTCCCAGTACATGACTATGTGCTAGCCTCATCACTAGGTTTTGGAAAGGTTTGGGCACTGTTGATGTACTACTTCCTCTGTGCCCTGACTTACTCTGTACATTAAATCATTTTGTAACTGAAAACATGGGTACAAAGTGGGAGCATTTTGTTTATGTCCTTCCCCAACAACTTTAGCTATATTTACTCTTGCTATGCTCAAAATACAATCTTCACATTATACCATCTTAAAGTTTTTTAGTTAACCTGGAGATCAGCCATTTCTAGAGTTCCCTTAGGGCCAGTCTGCCATGAGATGGATGGCATTGTTTCCTCTTCTACCAGTACAGGCACTGGAGTATATGTTTAAATCTTCTCCTAAGAAAATGAACTCATACCAGTGCCCTTTAGAGTCAGTCGCTGTCTCACCCTTATCATGCTTTGAGTTCTTTCCCTTTAATTTCTGGAACTAATGCATAGAACCTTCCTTCCTTCTGTTTAATGTTCCTGTATTTTAGATCAACAGAAATATCATTAGGGCTCTCTTCAAGATTATCTTATTTCTCGGTGTAGATTATCCTCTCAATTCCCTTTTCTACTATATGTTACTCATCTTCTGATTCAGAGTGATGAAACACCACCCTATTCATTTATTTTCCTTCTCTATGTGGTTCTCTCTTTGCAAAGGATTTTTAATCCATTTCAGTTTTTTTCTTATTATTAGATACCTGTTGACCAAAGCCTGTCATTAGAGGTTTCTGTCTTACACTGAAATAAATGAGTTTTGAACTCTGACCATATACTGTTTCTACCCTAATAAAATATTTATTATTGTTATATCTCTCTTTCTCAACATTTGCATGCTGCTTAGAGTTCCCCATTTATGAGACTTTCTATTTTAGCTAGACAAAGTGTGAAATTTGCTCAGGTCATGCATTTTCCATACCTCCTAACTTCATTCCCTCAGAATATATCCTTTCACTGAATGATCATTTCTCTTTCAGATCTGCTAACAATTTCCCCCCCTGCTCTGCAACCCAGTTAAACTGCAGTGACACTTCTACTTTTTCAACACCTTCATTATTTTACTGTGTAATTCTTTCCCCTACTGATTCTGCACTTGTAATCTGCTGTAACATATATATATATATATATATATATATATATATATATATATATATATATATATATATATATATATATATATATATATATATGTGTGTGTGTATATGATGACATACCTCTTCAAGAGATATGGGTTCTTTTTCAGTCTGTATCCTTAACCAATTTTATACAATATGTCTTGATCTTTGCTTGATTTATATATTCTTATGAATGTGCCTGGTGGTTGCTCTGCCTACCTTTTTCAGGTTAGGCAGAGGTGTGTCTGTAGGCTTATTCACTTGCTGGTTTTCCTTCCCACCAGAGCTGGATCATGGTCAAATGGGGCTCTAGACAGGAAAATGAATAGGGACCCTTCCCCCTACTCATGCAGATATTCCAGTCCCATTGCTTGGCTGTCTTCCCAATTTTTTTTTTATTTTCTTCTTTACTTTTGCAATGATTACAGAGATTTGGATTTAATTTAAAACCTTTATTTCAAATTTCATAGCATATACACCGATGGCCATTTGCTTGAGCAATTGTAAATGTCCCTTCCCTTGTAACTCACATTTATTGAAAATACATCTAGCCAGTGATTGATTAAGTGTACATTGGGACCTCGGCTATTTTCAAACCATGAGGCCACTGCACACATTCTTCGGACTATGCAAAAATGCATGTGTTCTTTGATTCACATTCCTGATTATTTTAAATTATATTTCTTCTTCAGTAAAACAACATTTGTTAGACTTTGTTTTAAATTTGTAGTGTAGCACATTTTTTTCTAGTAAGCAGTAAAACAAAATGTCTGAACCAGTGGAAAAAGTACCCATTTTAGAACATTTAAATGATAAAAGGACACTCTGACTACTGTCATTATAATCCAACAAAGTCTGTACTCAACAGTTATGGCCACTTTATTGGCTGCGTACACATCACATGTCTGATTGTGATAAAAAATGGCCACAGCAAAGTTTGGCTTGCACAAATGCACACTAGTCCTGCAAAGAGATCTAATGACTTTTTTTTTACTTTATCAGCTCAGCAGAGTCAGTCAGTTTTATTCAGACATTTCCCAATCCCAGAAATTACATCAACATTGTCGACTGCATCCTTTTTAGATATCAGTGTCAAAAATGTAATAACAATAATGATAATAATGACCAGAGTCACATATTTCAAATTTGTTTCACACAAACACACAGTAGCCAAAGTATTACAACTTAATTCACACACACACACACACACACACACACACACACACACACACACACACACACACACACACATGCAAACTGTAATCCTGCAAAGCCAGATAAAAGACTGTTTAAAAATGACCAGGTGATAACGGCATAAGCTATGTTCATCTAGAGAGAGCCCCCTTTAACAGTTATAGCCATACCCCTTATTGTTATGAAGAAATAAATTACATGTACTTTATTGGTAGCTTTGGATAAGCTACATGAAATTGCATAAAGATGACTAACATCAGACCATATGTGCAGCACAGTTTAAACAGATGTGTATTTAAGAAATATTAATTATCTGATACCATATGCTAAGTCAATATGCACAATCTCTGCAGAAGTAAAAGCCATCTGAATAATTCTGCATGAAAGAGAACTATTACTAATGCAGATGTTGTTTTTGGCAAATGATTTTGCATTTCATTACTTCATCTACAAGCTCAATGCCTGCTACCCTTGAAAAATAAACTGCCTAAGTTACATTAAGAAATGGTGTGCTAGTGATATTGCCATAACATTTCCTGAAGTATCTCTGCAATAGGGAATGGCTGAAAAACAGCTACAACAGTTTCATATTTACTAGGCATGCAGTCCAAGAGACCATTAAGGAACTTAGCTCAAATTCCCAATTCCTCTAAAGCACTACCTACAGTAGGTAAAAGAAGGTAGAAAGATTCAAACCTGTATCCTTGTCACTGGAAGCAGCTCATTAAGAAATCAGAGCTTTAGTCCTCTGCCCAAACTGCCAGAGTAACACTTTTTCACTAAATGCTGAGATGGCTCAGATCAGCACTCCAAATAATGCAGACTTTGTAAATTGACAAATGTCAACTCCTTTGCAGGTGATGGAGGCTGTAAAGAAGGTATTACAAAATTATTACTAAAGTGCAACATATTTAGACTAGTAAAATACAACATGTTTAGACTGTATTATGCAATCCAGGCCTACTAATGAATTAAATTGTTCTTTAATGCAGTGAATAATGCAAAGTAGTTCAAGGCAATATAAATATTGCAGGAGCTTTTGTTCAACAACCCCAAATCATTCAAAAATCAGGAATATAACTGATACAATATACTATTTTTGGGGAGGGAGCTTAAATACTTGCAGGACACCTCCATCTCATTTTTGACCACCCTATTACTTCCCTGTTATCAAGAATAGCTATCCTATCTGAAATCACTCAGTACATCTCTCCTTCATGAATGGAGAGTAATACTGTATTGTTACAGCATATGCCTTCAGAGTCAACAGAGCTAGATCATGGACAAATGAGGCCCTATGCAAGGTAATAAATCATACCCCCACCAGGCATACTAATATCCCACCACTTGGCTGTCTTTCCCCAATTACCATAAACACTATTCAAATGTGTCAGTGTACATACTATTTTTTTTTTAGTTTTACAAATTACAGATATTTGGAATTAATTTAAAACTTTCTTTCACAAACTTTACAGAAAAACCTTGACAGCTATTTTCTAAACAAAACAAAACACTCTCACATTGAAACTCTCTACCTCTTCCAGACACAAAGTAACAGAATTCCTAAAACATACCCATTTAATAAACATACTTTCTTTCTAAAACTTACATTTTAAGTTATCCATAAATAACCTGTTTTGTCCCTTCAACCATCTCTATTCATTGGAATTTCATAACTTGATAACTACTAAAATATACCTCAAATATTTCTACCTTTGTGTTAGTAAAATAAATACTACTTTGTTATTTCTCCAAAATTTCTGCTTTTTTCTTTATTCATTTTTAGACATGAATAATCTAGCAATTTTCTACCACTTCAGTTACTTTTATCATCCATTTTATATTTTTGCAATTAAAACCTTGTCATCTGCATCATAATCATCAACAACAACCCCCTTTTTCCAGTTTTTACATGGGGTCGAGGTGTCATGTCACTTGTCGCCATCTCTCGCTATTCAATCTCAATATCCTAACTTCTTCACACTCATGCCTGATTGCCACAGGTTTTCTCTCACACAATCTATCCACCTCTTTGGTGGATGCCCTTGTTTTCTCTTGCCTTTTTCTTGTCTGTCCCAAATCTTCTTCACCAGATTGTAATTTGGTTTCCTGCACATCTGCATGAACAACCATAATGTGTTCTCTTTGACCTGTTCTGCAATTAGAGCTACTTTGGCTTCTGCTCTTATGTCCTCATTTCTTTGCCTGTCTCACAGTGTGCATCTTACCACCCATCTCTGGCACTTCATCTACATCAACTCTAGCTTCCTCAACTGCTCTGTCTTTACTGCCCAGGTTTCTGTACCATACAGAAGTACTGGTCACACCAATGTTTTGTGCACCTGACTTTTCAAACTTTTTGGCATTATTCTGTCATACACTACCCCTGACACTCCTTGCCAACTGGCAGCAGCCTCTGATTCTAGCTTTGACCTCTTCATTCAGTCCTCCCTTCTCCTTAACCACCCCTCCCAGATACTTGAAGCTGTTAACCTATTCCACTATTTTCCATTTTGTCTCAGTTTTCAGCTTCTTCTGATTTCTCCCATTTGCTGCTATTACAACTGTCTTATCTGTACTGAATTTCATCCCATGTAACTTCAGTTTTGCATTCCATTCCCCTACCCTTAGCTGAAGTTCTTCTTGAGTCTGTTTGCAATGCTGCATCATCTGCATACAGCAATTTTGTTGATCTGTCCCCTCTGACCTGTTTGCTAATGTAGTCCATCATCAGTATGAACAGCAGTGGGCTCAGAACTGAACCATGATGCACACCCACTACCACTGAGACCCTCTCTGTAAGACTGAACACTATTCGTACTTGAGTCATTGGGTCCTTGTACATAGTTTGCATTAATTCTGCCAGTATTTTTAAGACTTCAAACCATCACATGAGTGCCAAATCAACTTTCTTGTGAACTTGTCATATGCTTTCTTCGACTCAAGGAACACCCTTTTGGACTCTTTCCTCATTTCTAGGTTCTTCTCAAGTATCTGTTTCACTGGAAACATTGTGTCAGTTGTGCTGTATCCTGATCTGAATCCTAACTGCTCATTTCCAATCTTACTTTCTACTGCCATGTGTATTTGTTTATCAACCATCATCTCCAGAACTTTGATGTAGTTTGACAGGAGTTTGATATCTCTATACTGCCCACAGTCATGAATATCACCTTTGTTCCTGAACATCGGCATTAGTATGCTTATTTTCCAGTCATCTGAGATACATATTTCTCTCCATACTGCTATGAGTTTCTCCCCTATCTCACCCAACATCTTGATCATATCTGATGTAACCTCATCTGAGCCTGATGCTTTCCCTGACTTCATTTTCCTTAGTGCTTTTCATATGTATTCTAGGGTGGGCTTCTCCTCTTCTCTCACTGTAGGCTGTGTCTGGGGCAGTACAGCTTCTGTGTTGTTTTCTTTATTCAGAAGCTGCTGGAGGTACTCCTTCTATCTGCCTTTGTAGCCTGTGGACTGGTGAGCTGGTTCTTGCTGGCATCCCTTATGAAAGGTATCTGACTATCTTCTTTATCTTTCTTTCTTTACCTTGCAACCGGATAGAGTTTCTTTGTGCCATTCACTGAGTCACTTTCCAGAAGTTGGTAGAATGCCTCTGATGTCATCTGCAAATGTCTTCATTAATGGAATTTAAATACTTTCTCTATACCAATATTTGGCTTCACTTACTTTCTTATACATTACACCAATAATAGCACTCATACTCAATGTAAACAATAAGATACTCATTGGTCAGTCTTGCCTTACTCCTTTTCATATTTTAGTTTCTCTACTTACTCTTCCACTCACAATTACTCCAGTTCCATCTTTGTCATACATTGCTTTAAACATTTTTAATTTTTTATTCATATCATAACCCTTCAAAATCTTCATTAATTGATACCTATTTATATTATCATATGTTTTTTCAACATTTGTTCTTTCTATCCTAACTCCTTCCCCCCTCTTTTATACAGTATATTATTTAACTGTCATTAACATTTCACTCACCTTTCTTTAATTCCATATATTCCATCTCTCCACTTATTTTTCTTCACACTTTCTAATCTTACCTGCATTATTTATCAAAATGTTATCATCTACTGTCAGCAATGTTATAGGCATCCAGTTATATAAATATTATTTTCTCCTTTCCTTCACATTAACTTTACCACACCCTCACAAATACTTACCTATCTCAAACCTAGCTCTTTCTATTCATTCATTCATAATTTTCAACATTTCTCTTTTTGAATCTTTTTGATCTCTTTATAAAATTTATAATCCAGTCCATTTTGTGCAGGTGATGAACTTTCTTTAACCTTTTTTAATAACACCTTCCATTTCTCCTGTAACATTTATTTTTATAAATATTCATTTTCTACTTCTGTTAACTTTTGACATTCCCATTCTTTTTCCACTGCTCTCCTCTCATCCTGATACATGTATTCCATATAATTAGTTACTTCTTCTATTTCCCTGTCTTCTATTACTTCATTGTTTTTATTTATAATTTTCTCCAGTATCATACATTGCTTTTTTACTCTTTTTCACCAAAAAGGATTTACTTTTTTCTCATTTTGTAGTATTTTTTTCCTGCTTTATAATCAAGTTTTCTACCCTTTTCATATTTTCCTGATACAGTTCCCTTTATTTAACCTTATACTCTTCACTATTTTCTTCCGTCAAACTCCATATCATCTCCTTAGCCTTAGTACACTCACTTTTCCCCAGTCATCTCTTTTTCTATTCTGTCATACTCTTTTTTAACATTTGTTTTACATACTCCCCACCAATCTGACCAGTTCTTATACATAAATGTAGTAGTATTATGTTCCTCCCATAAATCTTTGAGTTTTTATATTCCTCATTAAACTTCTCATTATTTGATTGTTTAAACTTTTTCCAATCTTAGCATCTCTCTTCTTTTCCAGACTTTGTCCAAGCTGCCCTATGATCTGAAAAACAAATGCAACTTCTAACACTCCACATTTTTCTCATTAAAAGCTTTGGAATAAATCGTGTAATCAATCTCAGTTTTCAACTCCCCTCTTTTATACATACAATCTATTTTTTCTCTATTTTTAATTCACCCAGTGGCATAATTTCTTTCATTTTAAATTTTTTTTTCAATTTTATCTACTTCCTTTTTTTAAGTTACAATTCAAGTCATGTGTCAGAATATTATTCATACTATTACATCAAACAATTCCTCTCTCTATTTACTATCAATGCAAACATAAACTATAATCAATCACACTGATTTTCCTTCTAATCAAATATCTATAAGCTGATAGTGTGCTTGATATTTCAAAAACATGATCTAAACTAAAAATACATTCATTTTTAAACAGAACTGCAGTTACAATATATTTTCTATTCCAAAATCCCATTCAATTTCCCCCATAATAATTCTGTCTTTTATTTTCTTTACATACAATTTTTTTGTCTAATAGTACAATTATGTCTGCTTTAAAATTCTCACACCATTTATGCACCATCAATCTTCTGACACCATTTATTATACTGCTTACAGTTACCCCTTTTCTTTTTTCTTTCTTTCTTTCTGTCAAATTTCCCTCCAATTTTTCTTTTTCTATCCTAACTCTTTTCCCAATGGATCTTTTTTGTTTATTACATGCCATCCTATATCTTCTTCACCACATACTTCAGATCCTTCCTTATCTGTTCTCCTTTCTCTCCCCCTTTCATGTAACTCTTCTCCACTTCTCTTTTCTCCTTCTAATAATGTTAAATTGTCCTTTCTTGACTCCTCTAAAACATAATATTTTTTTGCCTGATTTGCACCTCTTCTCCCTGGATTACACTCCCATCTCACAATTCATCCATAAATGCCCCATCTGTTTGTTTCTATAACATTTTGCCTCACATTTTTCTATCATGTCCCACATTCCCATACAAAAACATTTTCTTGTTCACATTCATCAATCAAATCTTCTTCATTTTCACAAAAAAAAAGTTTTAGGCTGCCCCCAATATTTAACAAAATGTATATTACCTTCCACATTAATTACACTTGGCAAATGCACAGTTTTTTTCATTTATTATTCAAAATCACTGAACATGCCCATCTACCAGTCCATGAGCCTCTATTAACATAAACTTTTACTATTTCTTTAACATTATTGCAATATTTTTCTAAACACATTTTACATAGTCTCTTTCTCAATGTCTGTACAAAGCTGTATATGAATCTTTTTTTCTAGTGTCTTTATTGAATGCATTAACGGCATATTAATTCCATTGATTTAAGTCTTTGTGCATTTCTTATTAATTTATAAACTTTTTCCAATCTTGTCCATTTTCAAAAAAAATATATCAAAAAAGTCTCTTTATTGATCACAATGAAAGCTCTTACCTTAGGTAGTGAAATGCCCAACAAATCAATTGTATTGACTCAAATATCATACCTGTCCAATTCTCTCTCTTTCTTCCTTTGAATTCTTACTGTATACCTTATCTTATGAAATGCCTTTTCATTTGAATCTCTCTTCTCACCTCCATTTACAGCTACTGCCACATATGTCTTTCTCTCTTCTACTTTATTCTGTTTTCCTTCACTATCTTTTCATCCCTTAATTGTACCCAGTTTATCTTTTTTTTTTGTATTTTCCATAATATCTCTCCATGAAAAATCTCTCCTGTTTTCTGGTTCACTCTGCACCAACAGTTCCAGTGCAAAATAATCCCACAACCCTCCTGAATGGAGGGTTGTAGCAACACATTCCTCGCCAGTTTCTTTTTCTTCCATCTGCATATTTAAAAAAATACACTGAAAAATGCAGTCAAATACACTGGAAAATGCAGTCCAAATACTCATTTAATGCACTTACAGCAACTTTTTCTTCAAAACATGTTCCTACATTCTTCTCTGCAACAATCACACTCTCACACCATTTTCCTAGCTACCACTGCACAAGAAATGGTACGTGTGCACATGTAATTGAATGCCATGCCAGTCTGAGGTAGGGGAAGTTTCTGGATGCTCTGGCCAGATTTCCTCTATTAGAATAAACACATCTAGGGTCTACCCAGAAAAGAGGTCACTACCCTAGTGGGACCAACACAGTCAAAAAAAGGATGGATGGATGGATGGATAAATTAATTGTTCCACTGTAAGGAACTTTCACATGGCCACAGACTTGACCACTGCTGCCATCAACTCCACTGCAACAGTTGCTCTACAGCTTAGCACAACACAAATGTACTCTACACACACAAAACAAAAGAAAACTTCTATACTTCAGTATGATACTAATGCTTCTTAATCCTGGGAAAAAAGATGTTTGCTCAGATTTTAAGCAATGAAATATAAACTCAGAATTCTTGTGCTCATAGAAAACTATATGCTTGTTTACTCCAATGCACTCATCAATGTGTCATAAATAGAAGAGAGTAAAGGCAGTGGGTCCCTAAAATAAGATTTGTATTAAAACAGAAAGCAAAATGACAGTTCACTTGTCCAAAGTCTTCTTTAGGATACAAAATAATAATAACTCATAAATGCTGCCATTTCTCAAGCAAGTTTAGGTTCAGTCCAAAATAAATTCAGGATGTTTCCTTCTGCCAGATAGTCAGAATAATATCTTTAGATTGTCTTGGGCTTCTTCAGGGTTCTCTTCTACAGCACACTTCCCAGAACCACCATTCCAAACACAACACTCATGCAGCAAGAGGCAACTTCTCTGTTTACCAGGGGTACAACCTTCACTTTTTGTACATCAAGCTCACAGGATAATTGCTAATTATCAGCACAGTTTAAAGGGAGCTGTCTAGGTAAAACAAAGACACACCTGCCTCTTTTATAAGCAAGAACACAGCATTTTCCATATGGCAGTATTTACAAAAGACATGAGTACTAATACATTACATTGCGGCACTATGTATGAAATTACATTACACTATGTCACCAAGTGTGTGTGTGTGTGTGTGTGTGTGTGTGTGTGTGTGTGTGTGTGTGTGTGTGTGTGTGTGTGTGTGTGTGTGTGTATATATATATATATATATATATATATATATATATATATATATATATATAATATATATTTCTATGGATCTACTTAATTAATCGAACAATACTTATGTAGACATGAATAATTCTGAATCAAAATGACTGACATTATGCATGTCGACATGCTACTATGTGTGTGTCAGGAATTAATATCAGTGTATGCAAAACTAAAAAAAAAAAAATCAATTTTTTTGCAGGAGGGCAAGCCCCCTGCACCCTCCATATGTTGGAGGCTGCACCCCTCCACACCCCATACTAATTATATATTTCAACTCTGAGATTGTACACTCCCAAGGGGAAAAACTACATTCCTCTACCCAGGGATTGTCGATCTCACATGCCTTTTGATCATCTGTTTAGTCGACCAAATTATGTTGATTAAACAAATATTGACAAAAGGATTGTTCGACAAACCAAGACACTCATATATAATATATATATATATATATATATATATATATATATATATATATATATATATATATATATATATATATATATATATATATATATATATATGTGTGTGTGTGTGTGTGTGTGTGTGTGTGTGTGTGTGTGTGTGTTTCTGTGTGTGTGTATATATATATATATATATATATATATATATATATATACGTGTGCACACAGATATATGAGTATATATACATGTGTATTTGTATATACACATGGCTATATGACCATCCAGTGAAAATTCAGTCTATAAAAAGGCAACTGATCAGTCAGCCTATCAAAAAAAAAAAAATCAAAACTGTAATCTGCAAAGAGCAGCACACAAACTCCCACCCTTAATACACATCTAATTACCAGTTTTAGCAACACTGATATTTGATAAAATTAATGTTTGGCAAAATGTCCCACATTATACTGTGTATACAGTGCATATTTGATAATGTGTAGGGAACCATTTGTATAGATAGATAGATAGATAGATAGATAGATAGATAGATAGATAGATAGATAGATAGATAGATAGATATGGTTACAGCTCAAAATATCAAAAGCACATTTGACTCGAAAGTTTTTGAGGAAGTGAAAAACACTGAAAGCACAAAATATCAAAAGCTCATTTGACTGAATGCTCAGATGACTGAATGCAAATTCTTATAGTGTATATACTGTTTGTAAGTAGGAATATGAAGTAAAATGAACAAGAAAATGTTATATACTGGTTGGTGTGTATGTGTGAGTGTTTGGGAGTTATGGTTAGGATTAGGTAAGAGGATAAATTTACTGTTTTACATGATTGGTGTTATGTGTGTCCTGTGTCCTTCTTTCTTTATAGTGGTAGTGTTATGGAAGGATTTTTAATGACGTAATGTATAGGGTTAGGGTTAGGGGCAGGGGTAGGGTTAGTGTAGGTGTTTACAGAAATGAGTATAGTGAAACATGGGAGCAAATCCCATCATGTCCACCTTAATCATGTGTGTGAAACCTACCCCTGTCCCTAACCCTAACCCTAAACAATGCATTATTAAACAATTGGTCTTGATTTTGTAGTTGGGGTAAATGATATATGGTATTTTAGCTGGATAGAATGATTAGATATTTTGTGATTCAATAGTATATGTCAGTATTTAGTATTTTGTGCTTTCAGTGTTTTTAAGACATTTTGAAGTTTGATGTTTTGAGTTTTAGATATTTCATGATATAAATACACACACACACACATATATATATATATATATATATATATATATATATATATATATATATATATATATATATATATATATATATATATATATATATATATATATATATATATATATATATATATATATATATAGACAGATGTAGAGCACAGGGAAAACTTGTACTTCTGAGCAACAAAGCTGCTGGCTGAGAATCCTAAAAAAATCAGGAAAAAATCATGCCCTGTAGACAAGCTCAGTTGAGAATTCAGAGTAATCAAGCACTTGTAATTTGTTTAGTAGTCAAAACTTGTTGAAAAACAAATAGATGACCATTTTCACCCTTAAAGGAGCATTGCTAGATCTAACTCAAGTTTACATGACGTGCAGTATTTATTTGATTTAACACCGGGATCATTGTCAGTTCACTCAAGCTGGGGTCATAAATGTATGCCATAGACTGTTCATCCAAGCTACTAAAGGATAAGTCTCATCTTTCATAAGTGTTCTGCATATCTACTCCTATTGGTAGCTAATAGGTTATGGCCTATGTGCTGTATTTCTATCCTATGTAGCTAGTGCCTAATTAATAGTGTGAGATGTGGGAGATCTAGTTATGATCTTTCATAGCAGGAGCATCTGAAGTCTGATTTCAGGCTATCCATTCTTGTTGCCTCCCTCTGCTTTGCATTCTGTCCCCCCCCCTCTCTCTCTCACTCATTGTTAGAATGCATGTTGTACTACATGTATATGCATTTTTGTTATGGAAACCGCATTCAGAATTACATTATGTCATCAGAATTTACTTTCTGTAAAGCCTGTAATGTATGAACATGTTGAACTGATTTTCAATCCTGTGTGTAAACTTTACTGCAATCTAGACTCAAAACTCTCTGAGATCAGAGGATTGGCAGTTTGTTAAGTATTTTTGTCCAGAAAGATTCAGCTGAGCTAGACATTTATAAATAATGGTAACCCATATAAACTGATTTTCTTCTTTAGGAAGAGTGTTTTAAAGTGAAATACCACCAGCTTTACTCTGCTACCATAAAACCCAAATTACTTCGAAAATGTGGGGCATTCAAAATAATATCTCCAACAACCCCATTACTTCTTTCTGAGCAACTGTAGCAGAATGAAACTATGTCATAGAAATACGTGTGGTATTCAAAATAATATAAGCCACTGCAACTTGATAACTTAATGTATCCCAGACATAAATAACAGAAACAAGGCATAAAGCACTTAGAAATGACAGAAAGTCTACCTTCTAGATATGAGATAATCCATGATGATTGTACTAGTAAGAGTGGTGATGGAAGTGCCATAATATATTCTTAACAGTTTATCCTTGCAATGCACCCTGCACAAATAGTGAGGGTAGGCAAGGTCAAAATATTAGTGATTAAACTTAAAATTAATACACAGATATCAATATGTATAGCCATGCTATATATACTTCGCACTGCTTCATAGGATATAATCTCCTGGATAACTCTAACTGTATGCCTTGAAACAATTATATCTGTTATTTAATACTGATTAGTCAAAGAATACTGAAAAGACTGTTCACCACAGTATCAGTCTAGGTGGAGTAACGTAGCTTTTGCAAACAATCACAGGATCAGATAAAGCTAGTGGAAAAAAGGTATTCTGGACTGGCTACTAAAAACAAACCTCAGTAAAATTACCCAAGTAGACATTTTTCCAGATGTTAAAACATACCAAAATTCATAGAAATATCCCATATAAAATAATCAGAAATATCTTATTTCACAAACACATTGCCAATTCTATTGTCAAAGTAACTTAACAATGCAGAGTTGCCTAGACTGTATCACATATGCTTACCATAGAAGCAGGGTAAACTATCTACCCTCCACATTTCCCCACCTACCCTACAATGGTTCAATAGCTATCTCTCTAATAGACACCAATCCACCAAATGGCAACAGTCTTACTCTCTCTTCCTCAATACATCCACAGGGGTACCCCAAGGCTCCATACTTGGTCCTGTCATATTAAGCATCGTTATTAGTTGTTGCCTCACAGTAAGATGCTGTCCTGTTCGATTCTCAGCTAAAGCATCTTCTGTGTGGAGACATGCGTGAATGGGCGTACCTTCGCTGAAGGTTGTGGGGCAGGGCTGGCAACTCGGCACGTAAAAATCTACTGCCAATCATTAGCGGACCGGAGCTCCGCTGTGGCGACCCCTAACCGGGAAAAGCCAAAAGACACAACAACAACAACATTAACAACTTTCACACCACTCTCCCACAATGCTCAGTAATCCAGTATGCTGATGACTCTATAATGACGCACTGCAAATTCCAGCTCTGAACTCCAGCAGATCACCCAGAAGGCCCTCACCTCTACTGAATCTTGGATGCTTAACAATCAACTTGCCCTAAATCCCAAAAAAACTAAATAGTAATTTTTACCCCTAAGAAAACCATTCCCCTAGATAAAAAACTCTTCAGTATACAAGCCCAAGACAATACCACTATAGAAGTTGTCCCACACACTAAATTACTAGGCATTATTATAGATGAAAACCTAAACTTTGACCTACACATAAACAGTAACATAAAAAAAAAACATCAAAAGCTCGTTTTTTCTGTACAGGCACTATCACTTTCTTATCCTCTCTACTAGACAAACCCTTGCAACTACATTTTTATTATCCTCACTCATTTATGGTGCCCCTCTCCTCACTAATATCCAAATTCTACAAAATTCAAACTTAATATGTGTTACAACAGAATAGCCAAATTTGCCACCAAGGCCAAATTCTCATCCCACCACTGTAACTCACTGAAACAATTAGGCTGGTTGGAACACCCCTACCATCTCTCATTCACCCAGCTTACTACAGCTCACAAAATCTACAGATCCACAAACTGTCCTGCTCTCTCAGCTCTACTTGCCAAATACCAACCCAGGAGGCAACTAAGATCTGAAAATCATCTACTTCTAAAAGTGGAAAAGGCCACCTTACCGGCTGGTCAACTGCTCTACTCCTTCACCATTGCCAAACTATGGAACTCGCTTCCTCCTTCTATAAGAAATACGGGCAGCACCACCACCTTCAAACAAACACTGAAAAATCATCTCTACTCTTCCTGACTATGTACTTGCTCTATAACCTAACCTCTTCCTTTTCCTTATGTTTGTTCTTTGTTTGTCCTTCGGCTTTTCCCGGTTAGGGGTCACCACAGCGGAACTCCGGTCTGCTAATGATTGGCAGTAGATTTTCACGAACGCCAAGGTGCCAGCTCAACTTCCAACCTTCAACAAAGGAACGCCCATTTACGCATGTCTTTCGAACGTTCACCCAACCACGGGGAGGACATGCAGACTCCACGCAGAAGGCACTCCCCACACTCCAGCCGAGAATTGAACGGGAGAACCTCTTGCTGTGAGGCAACAATGCTACCGCTGCACCACCACGGATATTATAACTAAATTCCTATGCTTTTTACTACCAGTGACTGATGATACTTTCTCCATATTTATTTATTTTTTTCTTTCATCACTTGTTGATACTGGCATAATAATGCTGATTAATTTATCTCCGTTTTTACCACTCTGAATTCATCTGGCAATCAACTAAATTTCTGCTTTTATGTATATATTCTGTATATGTTACTGTAATCAAATCAACTAAATTCCTGACTTATGTATAAATTCTGCATATATTACTGTAACCACTATGTGTAACACCATTTCTACTTCTGTACCAATTAATGTTTAATTTTTTTTCTGCATCTATGTTGTTGTCGGAGCATTTCTCCTCGGGCCTCCACCAAAAATGGGCTCTTTTAGGCCCAGTGGACTTTCCCGGTAAACAAATGCAATAAACAAATAAATAAATAAATAAATATATATATATATATAAGCCTGACATGCAATTGCTATCAGTGTGCTACTCCCCAGACTGGAATATGCCTTACCAATCTAGTATATCAAGTACTTCATTCAATAACTGATTTCATTATGCATGCTTATCTTATTTGCACTTTCTCTATCACCGTTGCAGCTTTGTCAATTGTTATTTCATGCAGAACTCTGGTGCAGCTTCTTTACATGTTTGCATTACTGTTGTGTTTGCATTTATTGTGACTGCCTCATGAACCGTCCTGTGGCTGAAAAGGGCCATGTGCCAGCCCAGCCACCCAGTTAACAAACATTAAAACTAATAAATAAATAAAACCAAACTCAGTAAGGAAACCTTCTTCTCTATTTATAAGCAAACCAGCTAAGAACTATTAAAATACAGACTGCAAGATCCTAAGGCTCTTCTAACTCCTTCTCTGTTTCTATACCATATCCTTAAGCTACTGCTCAGGCTGTATTGCTTCTATTCTTCTTAACTCTCTCTCACTATATGTCTGCATCACTAACTTTCTGGCTGCTATTTTCCTAACTGAAACTAACATTCTATTTTTCATGTACTGTAACAAACAATGTCACACAATGCACTACCTACATACTATTTCTTGGACACTATCTACATTATGTATGGTGAGAGTGACTATTATAGTCTTTAATGTTTTAACTCTATAGAATTGTCTAGGTGTGTAGTAATATATTGCAACATCCTGTAACATAGTTTGTTCTTTCAACTTATTTTTGTATAGTGTTTCTAATGTAATTTGTATTGGATTGGATTATAGTGTATTTGTATTGTACTGTATGTGGAGCTTTTCTCCCGAGGCCTCTGCTGAAAACGGGTTCTGTAGACCCAGTCAGACCACCCTGGTAAACAAATGTCAAATAAAATAAATAAATAAATAAATACTGCCATTATGGTTCGATTTAACAAAATATCACTCACAATATTAGACATTCCAAAATCTCAATATAGAAAAAGAGTCACGATCTATACCTGAGCAATGAATAATCCTATAAAAAATAATGCACACAACATAAAATATGGAAAACAGTGCCATCTAGCAAAAATGATAAGCAATCTACAGCAGTATCAGCACATGTGAATTCTAAGAATATCATCCTAAGGGCCAAACAAAATTATTGTGACAACATGTATAGAATGCTAAGATACAACTGTCAAAACAGATTTCTTTATTTTAGACTTTGCTTCTAAGCAAACTGTGTCTGAAAATATATATAAATGTCCTGTGAGAATTATGCGTAAGCTAGCCTGGAAACATATCTGTGAACCACGAGACATGATGTTGCAGCTGTGTATTGCATATTTTGTCAGGAAGACACAGCTCTGCTTGGTCTGTTACTTTGGAATATTGCTTACCTATGTGAGAATAGTTGTGCTTTGTATGTAAAAGTTGCAGTGTGAGCAAGACACTGTCAAAAGAGAGTAATTAGATGGACTGCTATTGTACATGCAACCTTGAAAACATAGTGATATATGAATAGATGTATAAGGGAAATGAGATCAAGGGAAACATGCTCAGAGTTTGAGAACATTCTGGAATGTAACAGTCTAAGTTGTCACTAGAAGATAATTAGACGATAACTGCATGATGTTGCTGTCAGCTTAAGAATATGAATTATGATGGGAAAGAATATTCCAGAAGGTATCACCTATGCTATGAATACTTTGTTTCATGTTTTTAAATTAGTCTTTGTGGTCTTCCTTTTCAGATTTTTTTCTTGTGTAATCTCAGAAGCTGTCATTTGTATTTTGGACTTAAACAAAATATTGCCACAACATGATTTTTAAGTCTCAATAAATTTACTGTAGACAAAACATAATTACACAGATTTATATTTGGTGAGAGAAGCCTTACATAAAACAATCTGCCATGTTATCTTATCTGCCTTTAAAAAATTATGGTGCAGCATAGCAGATGGGGGGAGACGTGGCAATAAGGAAGGAAAAGGATCCAATATATTCTAAACTAGGCATGCAGAATAAACCACTGGAAGTTTTAGCTGTGAATTTCTTGAAATAAGGAGGCTGAGGCAGCAGACCTTAGTCAATGACAGGTGTTCTATTGGAAAATGAAAACTAAATACAGGTATCACTTTAACATTTACTTATTCTGCCAGATACACACACACACATATATATATATATATATATATATATATATATATATATATATATATATATATATATGGGTCCTCTACACATGATCAAAATTTCAGAAAGCCGAAACTCATATGGCCGAGACCATATGATCGACTTTTGAAATTTTGATCATGCAGAACGGGCATCTCTGTATAGTGCGGCATGGGAAGATTCCAGTCTTCTGCACCGTAGTGTGGTCACAGAGTTGGTATATTTAAATTGGAGGGGATGTGGGAGCTCAGGGGGCTTGCCCCCTGCTAGCAATGTATAGGTAAGTTTTTGTTCTTTTTTTTTTTTTTACATGTTCAAAATTTCAAAAGTCAAACTTATGGTCTCAGCCATATAGGTTTCGGCTTTCTGAAGTTTTAATCATGTGTAGGGGACTTGTGTGTGTGTGTGTGTGTGTGTGTGTGTGTGTGTGTGTGTGTGTGTGTGTGTGTGTGTGTGTGTGTATATATATATATATATATATATATATATATATATATATATATGGATAAACTTTGTTTTTTCTAAATAAATGCCTTCTATGACTTGGAACGTTTTAAAGGGAGTTTCCCTTGCTAATAAAAGCTAATAAAATAATGTTCTTCAGACTTAGAAGGCATTAATGAAAGCTATACAGTTTAGTACAGATTCATATTCAGTGAAGTAATCTCTGCTATGTGCTATAGCAGGAATTTCTAAGCTTTCTAAAATGTTGTGTAGACAGGGCCTTTCCAAGCACGGAGAGAGAGAGAGAGAGAGAGAGAGAGAGAGACAGAGAGGGAGAGATTCCACAATATGGTGACTTGCCATGAATGTTAATGTATTATGGTAAGGAAACTTCAAAGTCTAACTTTGAATCAGCAGTACAAAAGTTTAACTGGTAACTTTGAATCAGCAGTACAAAGTTTAACTGATTTTTGAATAGTTAAAAGTCTTAAAGCAGTAGCATATATGACTCTCTCACATGGTCTTTGCTGTTCAGAGCTGTCCAAGAGAGACAGACAAGAGATCAAATGACTACAATGTGCCTTCAGCTTCTCAGAGGTTATGTAAAAATCCAAACATTCTGCAGCAGTGTTATCAGCATTTCCAAATTCAAGATACTCTGTTTGTTGAAGATAAGATCGATTCTCTGGATATGTTGTCATGTGACTGTGCATGGTTTTTGGCAGAAGAATAAATGACTGTTTTTACAAGATAAACTGTGTATCAGAGTTTACCAAAATCCAGACATATTGTTTTTCTGCCACAATAAGATGAAGTCCATTCTCAGAACAGCGTGTCACATAATATATATACCGTGCAGATACAAAAGAAAATACATTTCATTTTTTCTCAACTATCTGCAAGAGAAATCTTCTTCAAACTGCTAAGCACAAAAACATATCACCAGTGTTACAGATTTCAGCTTGTGTGCTGTGCGTACCAGACCATTTCTGAAATTCAAGACACTTGCCAAGCAGAGAGAGCGAGAGAAATGTTAGTGGTGTCTGCCATAGCCAACATTAGGTGCCAGCAAATCCCATGGTTGCTGGGGTTCCCCCTGATCCTTGAGGCCCCCAACCACAGCAAGTTATCTTAATATGATATTTTGTAACATATTTGCCAAACCAACAAATGTTAGTACAGCAATCTTGTGTGCTTAATAAATCAGATGGTTAATAATAACTCTTACTTATCTCTTTTTAAAATTCAAAGGTGTCTCTGGTTATTGTAACAGCATTTTGACAAGTAGGCTTCATAATTTCATTAAATGTTTTTCCACTGATATAGTGCCCTTAACTTAGTTAAATCCTGATGGTCAGCATTTCTCCACTAAAACTAACATCTTGTCTTGATTTAGGCACCTGCAATACCTGTAGCTGAAGGGGCTAATCAACCATGAGTGTGTGGGGGCCCCACAAAAAATGCTTATGGCTGGAGAAAAATGAGGAAAAAATATTCACTTTTCCGATTATGAGCTTTATCCGAAACAGGGTTGGGATATTTCCTTGTTAGGATAAATCCGGTAATCAATGAATGAACATAAGCAAGGTAAGTTCTAGAGATCAGCAGCAGAGAGTAACCAATCTCAGTGTTACCTTGGATTTTAAGGATGTCTGATGCTTTAATCTTCAGTGATAGCTTTCACTTTTAGGGAGGTTTATAAATACTGGCAGAACATGAAATACTATATCTAAACTTCTTTGCTCAATAATTTTACACAAGGCCAAAATTAATAGCAAAATAAAGGCTGAAATTCAGGAAAACGTTTTAAATATTACTCTAATTTGCTTATAAAGTTAACAGAATAAAGTATTTTATATTCATATACATTTTTTTGGACAATAAGAAGCATGAAACTCTGATATCCGGAGTTATTGAATATCCGTAATCCTGAATGATTTACCAGCAACTCAAACTTTTCAGGAGGGGAAAAACAAAGTTATGAGGCAAAATCAGGGACATTCTGATAAGTCAGGGACAGTGGCTGGCATGCATTGCTCCTCAGTGAGGTACATAAATATGACTTACCCTTGCTGTTGTTTGATGACTGCTAAACACCAGTCACTGAACTGAAGTGGCAGTAGTAGTGTTGCATAATGTACTGCCATTTGCTGAAATCAGTGAAAAAGTAGTATTGCTATTATGTATGCATTTGTGTTTCTGTGTGTGTGTGTGTGTGTGTGTGTGTGTGTGTGTGTGTGTGTGTGTGTGTGTGTGTGTGTCTCTCTCTCTGTCTGCAGGCACATGTGTGTATGTAAAAATAAAAATGCTTTTTACCTCTGTGCGCATGTGCCCCCACACACACACACACACACACACACACACACACACACACACACTAATATTGGGTTCACACATAACTCTTCCATGTAGCAGTGAAAAATGCAATTAGTAAGCAATTACATTTCAAAAGTAAGGTATATAATACATCACAGAGCATTCATTTACAACTTTGAGGAGTCTGGTAGCCGCCACACCCTAGACTGTAAATAGAGTTTGACATGGACTTAGTGGTTGTCTCTGCCCTCAACTGCAACACATCTAAAATCAAACCTAGTCAGAAGTGTCTACAGAACACTGCTGCAGATTGTGTAGGGTAATTATGTTTAACATGAATAACTACTTAATTAAAAAAAAAAGCAGCTTACCAACAAGATGACCACTGGGCATCCTACCATGCAGGAAGAGGCAATAAAGTGAGTTGGTGTGCCAGATATAGGAATCATATGCACTGACAAGATGCTGGGCAGAAACATTGGTGATGAAGACATTGATGCATGACACACTACCTGGCATTTGATGGAATGAAAGCCCTTCCTATTGTGATAACCAGTTGGTTTTACATTTTCTGCACTCTGGTGGGAGCAGATGTCTGATTCCACCCATCCAAATTGGGAAATGCTGATGAAAGACTTATTGTACATTTATCTGGTTGCCCTTAAGGTTTAACTATGCAAAAGTCTTTCATCCTACTAGTATAAAAGCCTTGTGCTTGTGCACTGTGCAAATGTGGTTACCTATGCCCTGTAGCAAACCTCTCCTCTAAAGGAAATGCTCTCCATAGTCTCCCACTGTTCACAACTGCTCGAACATGTATATTCAGCAACCTGAAGTAGATCCCTCCACATAAACACACAGTCTTACTTGTTAACACTGGGATTAGACCCCTACCTAGGTATGTAGTGCTACTGATGTGTATGGCTTTAATTGCACACACCACACAGCATTTAGGATGAGGTGTGTTCCAGGTTACATGTTACATGCAGAACATCCCCAGGCATGTACAGTATGTTAATGGGGGATGTAATGGTTGTTTATGTACAATACATAGTGTGACATATCATCATATACACATTAACAAACACATAACAGTCAGACACACATCCAAGAGACCTGGGCCTATCAGTGTTAACTAACTTGTCAGTGTGTCTAATGTGTTACAGGTAACCTGCACAGAGCACTTGCATAACTGGGCTGGATAGTGTTATCAGTTACCTGTATGGTTGATGGTGACAGTAGTCACCATACAGTGGTACATGGGAAATGTACCAGGGTACCATGATGTAATGACAGTATATCCAGCACCCACACCCAACTTTGGATACTGTATGCACTGGAACCCGTGATGACACTCTGACATACCCACCATCACACATTGACCAGGACTGTAATACAACCTCTTGTCCATCACAAGAGTGCTACTACAGGGATATGCATCTAATGCACATGCCACAGGCATAGTATGATGATGCATTGTCATGCCTCTCCTATGGGGAGCAACATCACTATCCCTAATACTGTGTGGCAATGCATATTGTAATAGGAGTATGTGGCCTCGGAATGCTGTACCCTACATATATATATATATATATATATATATATATATATATATATATATATATATATATATACATCTACATATATATATATATATATAATATATATATATATATCTATAGAATATATATATATATATATATATATATATATATATATATATATATATATATATATATATATATATATATATATATATATATATATGTATATATGTTTATATGTCCAGAACATGGAGTCATGCCTCACCAGTAGTCTCAACCTCTTAGTGCTATATATAGCAGGTATATATGTAGACTGTTGCTACTGTAACGGGGTTGTCTTAACAGACATATGTTGGGTGTGGGAGGTCACATCTGCTATTGACATGTATGCCATCAGTTACTGATAGACATCCTAAGGACATCATAGTACAGTACCACTGATAGCACAGTAATGATCCTGTAGACTACAGCAGAGATATGACCAATATATGTGGACAGTCTGGCACATTCTAATCAGTCCAGAGGTATACACAGATCCCCTTAGTGCGAGACATGTGGACCAAGACTGACAATGTGGATGTTAACAGCCATGTACCTGGGTATATCACATAACATATGCCCAGACAGTTTATGCATTCACACACTCCTGTCTGTCCTGACACATAATAACTGGTGGTGCAGAGGTCACATGGCCACATACTGCCCAGTAGTCAGTGACATACATCTGTACAGCATCCCACAGCTTTGTCAGAAATACACAACAGTTATGGTGGCCTGGCAGCAGTACATCTTGCAAATATCTGGACATAACATCACACTGTGTAATTACACTAAGCTGCTAGGCATGTAACAAAGCACTATACAAACTAAAGGCAGATTGCTACAACACTGGCCTACATTTCATATGGGGGAATACACATGTACCTGCAAATATAGCAGGCTCTACAGGCATATCACAGCACAGAGTAACAGATACCTGTGTAAAAGTGCATACCCACAACCAATGAGAACACAGCCAGAGCCACATATGTTACGCAAGTTTAATATTACACTATATGGACTGTCTGATCGACACCATCCTTATATGTTCCACTCACACACTAACCCTGCATATACTGGGTCACGACACAGTGTGGTCCAGTGCCTGTCTGTGGTATGGGACACATGTGTTTGGCCCTACAAACACGTGAGCCGATAGGGTACCATACAATGGAGCAGCATGTAACATCAGATAGAACAGGACCAAGAACAATGACATCTACCACAGACTGTACACAGGCCAAGGTACATATTTGCAATACATATACTGTCAACAATCACCATAAGTACACAGGCCCCACTACTATACACACAACCACAAAATGCCCAGATTATGTCCTCAGAAAGAACCCCTACTATACATAACATGTCTAGCAGTCTGATATCTGACTGGCTTGTTATCAGGTATGATGTCAGTACATAATGGTGTACAGAACATATGCACCTCTTACTGCATGACATATGTACATAGACGTGTGGCTGGAGCCACAAACACTGGGCCAATATTGGTATGTTGCTGTGATACCCTCATACATTTACTGTTGTAACAGGGTTTGTTGTGACATATGCCCTATGAGGGATATGAAGTCAGTAACTCTCATAGCTATCACCATGTACTGATTGCAGTCCTCAGACTATGCATCTGCTGTTCTAAGACAGGTGAACTGTGATTAACACAAGACACATAAGAATCCAAACACTGACCAGTCTGCAGATAACCCTACAGATGGGCATTTCCTCAAACACATAACACTGTCATGACAGGTATCAAATCATGTAGACCAGCCATATCCACACAAACCCTGTTAAACCAGCATTACTCCAAATGCAGAAGTGCAACACTTACATTCTGTAGTCATGTCTGGAACATCCCCATCCTGTTTGTTGGTCTGTCTCCACAGTATGTTGTTAGAGGTATATCTCACTACCATCTGTGATGCTGTTTGCCAAACACAGACATGAAGTCCTGCTCACAGTGAATGAAAAGGGCCAACACCCACATGATGTTCCTAGTTATAGGAGTGTGTTTCCATGCAACTGGCTTTGGGAGTGTTACCACAGCTGTCCCACATGCAGTCAGCTAGTGGGGGGCTGCAATTCATGCAGAAGCCATCAGCTGATCATGAGCATCCCTTACAAAACACAAGCTGCTGCCTAAGAAAAGCAAGTGTACTTCTCTACATCCACCAGAGAGGGAGTGAGAAAGACAGACAGAGACAAAGTAAGACAGGGAGGGGGTGGGAAGTAAAACCTAAACATGTTTGTGTCACACACTTACCAGTGCATGGAAACCCCTGTGACTATGTATTGCTATCACATGTCTATGCTGGTTGCACCACAGAGCTTATATGGGGAGCTGTCCAAAGATATATTCAATGGTGAGTGACATCTGCAACAGTGATGATAAGGTAGGTGTAGTACATGCCTGTCCACATGAACAGGTGTCAAGATCAACAGCAGCCTCTCAGGGACTCACACACATTATCACAGTTGGCAGTGTCAGGATTAGACTTCCTAACTAGCTAGTTTGCCACAATACAGTAAAACGTAGGTATCACATGCACCACAGGGATTATCAGGGTATGTGGGGTGTCTGACATCAGAAGGCATGCTTCAGTAGGCCAATGGGAGGTGTAGTGAGTGTGAATGGCGTCCAAATCATTATACTCCACACATACACATACAGACACAGGTTGCCAGTACTTAAATGCATGGGTGCATTGCTTCACAGATGTGTAGTGGTTGACTGTGCCAAAAGGCTGTACAAGGCTAGGTAAAGGGTATAACTTGGCATCAGGCCATATGACAATGGTCTGCTGTGTGGCACAGGGTGTAGTGTCTGGATTGACCCACACAGGTGGGTATTGTAGTCACCATCCAGTCATCTGGGTTACTACTGTGGGTGGCCAGTGCTGTGCAATGCTTGCCATGTATATGTTCTATAGTCCATGACATGGATGGAGATGCACACGTCCCACATGCATGTTCTGTGACATGTGGAAGTGTACCTGGGGTGTCTGGGGCATGTTGTGTACACAGATTGTTATCATCAGATGTGCCATTCCTGGCCTCATGTGGAAAGAACTGGCAATGGACACCAGGTTGACCCTGCACCTACATTGACAGCATGATACAGGTATTCCCTGGTGTCAGTGTCATCTGTCCATACAGGGGGTGTGTATAAGGCATGGTATGTCCTTTGTGGGTTACATTTGCTGGCTCTATAGTTGTTGCAGGCATCCAGTGGGGAACATAGTGAACGAGCACTGTATGCAATTATGTGCCTATTGTAGGAACGGGACAGGGTGCCATGCCCTTTGTAGTCCACTGCAATCACACCATGGTTACTATCTGTGAGCAACATGCAGGGAACTACCAACAGAGTGGTTGTTGCCTAGTCGAGTATGTTTGTGTATGAGGCATGGGTTGAGAGTGTTCTTTGGGTAATACAAGGATTGCCAATATTGTTCGCCAGGCCTTGATGTCACATGTAGGGGTATGGATTATCTACCCCAGCCTCTCTGCTGTTTGACATCTGTTATCCTTGTAAGGTGGACATTGTGACATATAATAGGCCCACCATATAAGAAATTTACAAAACCCACTCCACAATGAGTCTAGTTGTTACACACTCACAGCTACTTCCTTACAGGATATGAATTGCAAACATGCACACACACACACACACACACACACACACACACACACACACACACACACACACACACACACACACACACACACACACACAAAGTCTCACAGTTGCCATGCCTGGGATTAGAACTCCTACCTAACTAGTACATCACACTACAGCATTACGCAGTTATAGCACATGCCATGAGATTACTGGGCTACTCGTTCCCCAAAGGTGTATTTCAAAGTGAAAGACATCAGCAGGCTTGCCATAGTAGGGCAATGGGGAGTGCAGTGTGTGTGTGCTTGGGCCATAACCCATTCATCTAGAGGCAAACACACAACACTCAGGCACACAGAGGTTTATATTCCACAGGTAAGTGTATACAACTGCTAAATGACTACTGACTTGTACAGTAATGTTACATAGTTAGCACAAGCACCACAGACACTATAGTGTTGAGGGATACCAGAGGCAAATGTCTATGGTGATTAACATCTTCACATCGTGTGATTTTAGCCAATTGGATGTATGATGGGAGGCTCTTTGTCACTGTCACTCTTTTCCACACATCTATGTAAGTGTATTTTTGGCCTATTATAGTGTGTTGTCCTTGGATATATGTGTGTATTCCTATGCATTGTGTGTGCAAAGCACGTCTGGTGCGTACTGAGGAGTGTATGCACTAACATCTGCGACTGTCAGATATGTATGGTCCACTGTTGTTGCCAGACATGGGCTTCAAAGTGTGTGAGCATGTCCAGTATGACCTTTCAATATTTTGTTGTCTGACATGGCCTTCTCTAAGTGTGGGAGCATACCCAGTATGACCTTCTGTACTGAATGTGTGAATCCATTCCAGGTAGATAGTACTCCAGTGCACACTTTTTGTGTTCTACACCTACAGCTAGCAACCTGTTTCTGCAGGATATCTGTAGATCAGGGGTCAAAGGATAGTGGGTTACTGTAGGTAATTGTGTCTGTGCTACTTCTGCTACATGGCCTTTTTGTTAGCAGAGATATTCAGACATGTGTACTGTTATACACTGTGATATTTTATGTCATCAAGTACTGTTGGGTATACATATTTGCTTGCAGTGATGTCCTTGGGAACACAGGGTGAATGCAGCTGTGTCCAGTATTGTGGTCAGCAGCCTACATATTCTTGCACAATCATGCCATTCTGGAAGGGAAGCTGCAGACACTTGCTGCTGGGTCTGTGTAAATGGTTCAAAACCTTGGTACAGTGGTGGCTGAGGATCCCATGCTTGTACATCCATCGACATGACAGTATGGCCATATCCTGCTGTGGCCATACCTCACAGCTGTACAGATTCACACACGTTACCCAGAGGCAGGGATCATAATTCTGGACATTACCCCTTCACATTGTGGTTTATGAGCAGGTTTGTAGCCACCCATTCTTGTGTTTTCAGCCAGGGATAGTATGTGCAAATGGCTGTTTCAGACTTCAGACACTCCATACCGCCCATGCTCCTACCCCCACCTCTGTTATTCTATCCTCTTCCAAACATTATGCAAACATTATCTGATATGTTCCCTAAAGTTATTACCTCATCCCAGCAGTAATATGGTGCTGGTTCACAATTCATGCAGTAGGACATGGTGGACATGTTACTGTGATTTGTCCATATGGCCTTGCATTTGGGTTCTGTGGACTGTGTTATGTTGTTTTTTGGGAGTCCATGACATGACATACATTGGCAGTATGGGTGAGAAACAGACTTTGGGAAGAGAACTGTACGCCATTTGGTAGTAATGCCAGCCATAGTAGGCTGTTGCATTCTGTCACTCCTACAGTCCCAGACTTCAATACACTATATTCCCCTGGGGTGACAGGGTAAGTGTGCTAGGTGTTCATGCCAATACTTTCTGTCATTATTGATCCAGTGGTGTGGATGCTGGCAGGGTGCTGCTTACAGCTAGGGACACACCTGCATGGGACACCTGTTTTGCATGCTGCATTCTTTAGCTATTGCCATACAGAGGTGGGGATCATATTGTACTCATTCCCAACAGCAGGGATAAGACCGGAGATGTACCTGTGGGTGGTGGTGGGGTGAGCTGGGTGGCTATGGACACTACTTACATTTGACTCACAGATATGCATGGGGCATTCCACTTATGCTGCAGGGACATCAGCTCTTTCTCAATGCTTCATACCTATGACCTTTGTGGTCTGCCAGTGTTTGGCTAGATGACATCAGTATTCCCTACTACAAGCCCAAATAATGTGCTGCTAACCTGTATGTACAATTCCAAGGGTGTGTCCATTTGACAGTTACATTTTATACACTGTCTGTCGGGGGTACTTCCCCCTGTGTACTGCTTGTATGTCTGGGCCCACATTCATGCCGTATCCATCTTTCAGTTGGTGACACATATTGCTTCCAAACATTTACTATGGCTTACTGCTGGAATGTGTTTTGCTGGGAAGCATTATTTTTGGCACTGCAGTTGTGAGAACTTGGCCCTGTCATCGGCAGTACTGGCAAATGGCCACCAGGGCAAACCTCACCATGCATACATACTGACCATACAGCCCTGCATATTGTACACATGCTACAATCCATCCTGCTACCTTGGCCAGCTCAGGTAATCTGTGCTCCAGAGTTATTATAGCTACACATATATGTTACTGCATTTCTACATAGGATTGGGGGGGGGCAAACCTGACTGTTACTACATTTCTGCATAGGATTGGGGGGCACACCTGACACTTGTACACATTTGCTATGACTGTACTGGTATTTTATGTACTCCATTTCATTCTGTATTCTGACTTATCATGCTGACTAGAGGCATATCAGTGTACTACAGGTCCCAGGTTTGATTGACCTACATTTCAGTTTCTGACTTCTTACCCTTCAGAATTAACATCCCACTGCCTGACCTGTTGTAGTTTGTCTGTGTAGGTCTGTGGGGGGATATTCTTCATATCCATCAATCAGAGGCCTTAGCACAGCCTTTGTTTGTGTTTGTCTACACCTGACCTGCTGGCTGAGACTGTTGTTGGGTATGTGAGCCTCCCTGACTGGCATGTGTGTGTCCTATGGACACACATGTGGCCCATCACATTTCCTGCAGTGAATTTTGTCATCTTGCCTAGTACTGGCTACTATGGTGACACCAGTATTTGTTACAGATCTCATGCTGTGACTATAGGTGTCTACTATCTGCTGGCATCCTATTCAGCCGCAATTCCGCGCATGCTCACATCCATACCATAGATGCAAGTAACAGCACATACTGCCGTTCGGCAATTGATGAAAAATTGGAAACTTGCCTTGGCTGTGCTGGTATTGAGGATGGTGCTGGAGGGCTGACTATGTCAGATTCACATAGTACCGCTATATACATGGTTAAGCACAGGTAGTGTCTGTTTGGCCTCCTTTGCGCGTAGAGTCAGAGAGTGTCATTCTCGGGTTCCTGCCAGAATCCAGTGTATGCTTCATCAGTTTGCATGCTAGCCACCGGCCTCTGGGGCACATGTCAGCTACCACCTATTGAGAGACGAAACCGGGTTGTTCTTCCTTCAAGTCACTCTGTGCCTGTGCAGTCCTTGGCAATGGTGGGGGTCTGTGTCACCCTGCCCCGTGCTGTTCCTGCTGCAGCTGTTTCTGCAGGATCATATTGCATAGCATGGCACATACGATGACAATTTGTGTACATGTAGCTGGTGAGTACTGCAAGGCTCCACTGGATGTGTCCAGGCACTGGAACCGTGACTTCAGCATCCCAAACACTTGCTCTGTTATAATTCTGGTCTGTACCTCATTATGAAGTTCTTGTTCGGGTGTGTGTGCATTTCTGATGGGTGTCATCAGCCAAGGCTCCAGTGCGTAACCAGCATCCCCATCCCCCACTAGGTGCCAGTAAGGGATGTCCCCACTGGCAAATCTCTGGTACAGCTGAGTGATGCCAGATGTGTGAGTCATGATAGTTTCCAGGGCAGCCAGCACACATATATTCATTATAATTCCATGGGCATCACACTTGGCAGTTGATGGAGGGGAAGCCCTTGTGGTTGATGTTGATCCTACCCTGATCACCGGGTGGTGCTTTGATGCATATGTGTATGCAGTCTATAGCACCCACTACCTCAAGGTATTCTGCTATTTGGTGGAAGAGATGCATATTGCTGGCCAATGCCTCACGGCTGTTGTGGAAATATACGTGCTCATCGGCATGTGCTGACATGGCATCCAGGAACTGGTGGAGTACCCTGGATGCTGATGCCTATGAGATCCCTGTGATATCCTCAGCTGGCCTTTGGAAGGTACCTGTGGCTAGTATTCTTAGGCCTACACATGCCTTGGTATCCACTGGGATGGGTTCTCTCTGTTGTGTGTGTGAGGGCCACAGCTCAACAATTTGCTGTAGGAGGTCCCTGTCCACCCTATAGCACTCCACTGTCTCCAGTCCCAGTCCCTGGTAGGTTAGCCTGGATCTGTACACTCTTCTCCTTCTCCTCACTGTGGGTTGGTCATCAGCATTCACATCCTCACCACCCTCAGCTTCTTCCACATGTTGATTTATGATAGCTGCTGCAGCCCCTATCATTTTATTGCTTTTGTTTGGTAAAATTTCCCTGCTTGTGTCACCGATGGTGTAGAGTTTCTGGGAAAAAAACAGAGAGAAAGGTTGCATAGTCTATAGTGGTGTGCTGGTATGGGCTGCTGCCTGTGTAATTGGCTGCCAGCTATGCTAGTTCTCTTTGATTACCTTCCTAATGCTGTTTTCCCTTCTCATTGCCTTCCTGTTTAAGCCCGGAGGCACACCACACAAACACAGTGCTCAGACGTGCATGGAGCTGCTATTTCTTGGTTTATTTTTTTCCCTTTAAAACATGGTGCATGGCACACACACACACACACGTTTAGGCAATGTAAAGAGTACTAGGCAGCCTTATACACACCCCCTTGCTTAGCTCTGCTAATCGCAGGGCAAACCCGAGCCACAGGGCTCCAGTAAGCTTACAGTATGCCTGACACACCCCGCTATAATGTCAGCTAGCTCTTAGGCATGCACCATGGCTTTCCTGCACCTACACAGTTGGGTGCAGGCTAGCCATGAGGGGGGATCTAGGATTCAGTATCATTCCCCTCATTTGCATAGGATTGCCTGCTAATGCCTAGTTACAAGTCCCACATTGAACCTTCCCCCTTAGCAATCACTATTCACTGGCCATGTTGTCTTCTGCCTGCCATTGAGTATAATGGCAAAATTGTGATTTTGGATAGAATGCTTATTTCAAGTTTTTTTTTTTTTGTCCCGATCCCATTTGTGCGCCGCTGCCCTATGCTTAAACAGCCGAAATCGGCAAAAAAAAAAATTAAAGTTATTTATTTATTTATTTTTTTTCAGTTTCCATGCCAATGTCCAAATATTTCACCATTGGCATGGTTTCCATATTATATACACCCTTTATTTGCAGCTGTCATGGCTCCATTTTGTAGTTTGCAGAAATGTACTTGGATACTAACCGAGTACATTTCTGCAGACTACACCAGTCCTTCCTGCCCAGCTTCCGGATCACAAATTCACTTAATTTGCATGGTTTTCACCTGCAAATGGGGTAATTTGCATACAGTAGCTGTGTCCATGCAGGAATAGTGCAGGAGTGCTTGTGCATGTCCCGGGAGCTTATTCCTGCCATCAGCCGTTGCCTCCAGCAGCTCCTGCACTATTCCTGCATGTCGTGCAGAGCTTGCTGAATCCTGGGGAATGTGTCATACAGTCATTTTTTAACCATGATTAACTGCAGTAATTAGTGATTTCTTTCATGTTTGATGTTTGTATACTGTATGTTTTTGAAAGGTACAGAATTGAAACATATAACCCTTTTAAAAGAACTCAGTGGGTATTATAAAACACTAATATATACAATATTTTATCACAATTATATATACCTAACAGTTATAAATCCTCAAAAGCAATGTATCATATACATATGTATCTACAATTTCCTGTGCATTGTGTATCCATCATGTTCATACTCCATGTATTTTATAACATGTATTGTGTCTATCTTAGACAATCTACTAAATGGATACATATGCATTATGTAATATTCCTCATTCTCTGTGCAGTGCATAAGTTACAACATTACACTGTACATATCTATACAAGCAACAGATTTTACAATTATGCATTATATATGTTAAATATCTATTTGTCATTATACATACATTATATGTTATACAAAGTGTCTGGCATTACATGTCAAATCATTATCATAAATATATGACACCCATGAAAATCAGCATCTATACATAGTATTTATTTACTGTACACACCAGTGTATGATACATATGTGACATTTCACATATGTACATGGTGTGCACAGCCATATACATGTAGACAAGTTTCCACTTTGCTACATGTGTGTTATGTACATGTATACACATAATGTCATTACTATATTTATCAGACTGGATGTGTTACAAGTCCTGTCTGCTCCAGCCTTGCTTGCCCCTTTGCTGCTGTTTACCTGTGGCAGCATGTCTTTTGCATCTGTCAGCTGTCTCTGTTTCTGTGTTTGTGCACCTGCTTCTTGCTATATGCCTGTGGCATATTGCCTCTTTATATATTCAGCTGCAAATATGCCCCAGGTGTTGTCTGTCTGTATATACATATGTTACTCTGTGTGTATATATATATAGTATATATGTGTGTGTTTGTTTTATATATATGTACATATATATATATCAATATATATGTGTAGATATCATATATATAACATATATGTCTATACTGTATATGTGTACATATATATGTGTGTGTGTATATATATATATATATATATATATATATATATATATATATATATATATATATATACACAATATATATATATATATATATATATATATATATGTGTATGTATGTGTATATACATATATATGTATATATATATATATATACATATATATATATATATATATATATATATATATATATATATATATATAGATATATATATATATATGTATATATATATATGTGTGTGTGTGTGTGTGTATGACCATATGTCCAGAACATGGGTATACCTCTCACATAGTCTCAATCTTAGTGCATATATGCGTATATATGTAGACTGTTGCTACTGTAACGGGGTTGTCTTAACAGACATGTTGTGTGTGGGAGGTCACATCTGCTACTGACATGTACGCCATCAGTTGTTGACAGACATCCTAAGATCATCATAGTACAGTAACACTGATATCACTGTAATGATCCTGTGGACTATAGCAGAGATATGACCAATGCTTGGACAGTCTGGCACTCTGGTCAGTCCAGTATACAGATCCCCTTAGTGTGAGACATGTGGACCAAGCCTGACAATGTGGATGTTAACAGCCATGTACATGGGTATAGCAAGTAAATACTGGAGTACATATGCCCACACAGTTTATGCATTCACACATTCCTGTCTGTCCTGACACATAACTGGTGGTACAGAGGTCACATGGCACAGCTGCCATTAGTTAGTGACATACATCTGTGCAGCATCCACTACTTTAATCAATACAACAGTTATGGTGGCCTTACATCTGGCAAATATCTGGACAGAACATCACACTGGGTAATTACACTAAAGCTGCTAGAGATGTCTTAACAAAGCACACAAAACGAAACTGGCAGACTGTAACACACTAAGCCTACATTTCTTAATGGGGGAATACATGTACCGGCCAAATATAGCAAGGCTCTACTGGATGTCCTGCACAGGTAACAAACACCTGTGCTTGAAAGTGCACTAATGTGAACGTATACTGGTAGCCAAGCTTGTACTATATGGACTCAAGTCAACACCATCTCTATATGTGCCACTCCACTATACCCCTACATATGCTGGGTCGCCTTTGGTATGAATTAATACTATCTGTGAGCCGGACACATGGTTTGTGTTAGCCCTACAAACATGTGAGCCAATAGGGTACCATACACTGGAGCAGCATGTAACATCAGATAGAACAGGACCAAGAACAATGACATCTACCACAGTCTGTACACAGGCCAAGGTACGTATTCACAATACACATACTGTCAAAAATCACCATAAGTACACAGACCTCACTACTGTACACACAACCACAGAATGTCCAGGTTATGTCCTCAAATATAACCCCTACTATACATAACATGTCTAGCAGTCTGATATCTGACTGGCTTGTTATCAGGTATGATGTCAATAAATAATGGTGTACAGAACATATGCACCTCTTACTGCATAACATATGGACAAAGGTTGACAGACTTGTGGCTGGAGCACAAACACTGGGCCAATATTGACATGTTGCTGTGATAACCCTCATACATTTACTGTTGTAACAGGGTTTGTTGTGACATATGTCCTATGAGGGATATGAAGTCAGTAACTCTCGCTGTCACCATGTACTGACTGCAATCCTCAGACTATGCATCTGCTGTTCTAAGATAGATGATCTGTAAGTAACACAAGAAATATAAGACTCCAAACACTGGACAGTCTGCAGATAACCCTACAGGTGGGCATTTACTCAAACACATAATACTGTCATGACAGGTATTAAATCATGTAGACCAGCCATATCCACACAAACCCTGTTAAACCAACATTACTCCAAATGCAGAAGAGCAATACTTACATTCTGTAGTCATGTCTGGAACATCCCCATCCTGTTTGTTGGCCTGTCTCCACAGTGTTTGTTGTTAGAGGTATATCCCACTACTGTCTGTGATGCTGTTTGCCAAACACTGACATGAAGTCCTGCTCACAGTGAATGAAAAGGGCCAACACCCACATGATGTTCCTAGTTATAGGAGTGTGTTTCCATGCAATTGGCTATGGGAATGTTACCACAGCTGTTCCACATGCAATCAGCTAGTGGGGGACTGCAATTCATGCAGAGGCCATCAGCTGATCATGAGCATCACTTACAAAACACAAGCTGCTGCCTAAGCAAAGCAGGTGTACTTCTCTACATCCACCAGAGAGGGAGTGAGAAAGACAGACAGAGACAAAGTAAGACAGGGAGGGGGTGGGAAGTAAAACCTAAACATGTTTGTGTCACACACTTACCAGTGCATGGTTTCAAACCCCTGCCTGACTATGCATTGCTATCACATGTCTATGCAGTTATTGCATGCACCACAGAGCTTATATGTTGGGGAGCTGTCCAAAGGTATATTCAATGGTGAGTGACATCTGCAACAGTGATAAAGGAGGGATAAGGTAGGTGTAGTGCACATGCCTGTCCACATGAACAGGTGTCAAGATCAACACAGCCACACTCTCTCAGGGACTCACACACATTATCACAGTTGGCAGTGTCAGGATTAGACTTCCTAACTAGCTAGTTTGCCACAATACAGTAAAACGTAGGTATCACATGCACCACAGGGATTATCAGGATAATATATGGGCAAAGGGTATGCCAGGGTGTCTGACATCAGAAGGCATGCTTCAGTAGGCCAATGGGAGGTGTAGTGAGTGTGAATGGTATCAAAATCATTATACTCCACACACATACAGACACAGGTTGCCAGTACTGACATGCATGGGTGCATTTCTTCACAGATGTGTAGTGGTTGACTGTGCCAAGGCTGTACAAGGCTAGGTGGGGTATACCGTGGCATCAGGCCACATGACAATGGCCTGTAGTGTGGCTCAGGGGTGTAGTGTCTGGATTGGCCCACACAGGTGGGTATTGTATTCACCATCCAGTCATCTGGGTTACTATTATGGGTGGCCAGTGCTGTGCAATGCTTGCCATGTATGTGTTCTATAGTCCCTGACATGTATGGTGTCTGGGATGTGCACATGTCCCACATGCATGTTCTGTGACATATGGAAATGTACCTGGGGTATCTGGGACATGTTGTGTACACAGATTGTTGTAATCAGATGTGCCATTTCTGGCCTCATGTGGTGAGAATTGGCAATGGACACCAGGTTGACCCTGCACCTACACTGACAGTATGGTGCAGGTATTCCCTGGTGTCAGTGGCATCTGTACATACAGGGCATGCGTTTAAGGCATGGTATGCCCTTTGTGGGTTACATTTACTGGGTCTACAGTTGTTGCAGGCATCCAGTGGGAACATAGTGAAGGAGCACTGTATGCAATTATGTGCCTATTGTAGGGATGGGACTGGGTGCCATGCCCTCTGTAGTCCACTGCAATCACATCATGGTTACTATCTGTGAGCAACATGCAGGGAACTACCAACAGAGTGGTTGTTGCCTAGTCGAGTATGTTTGTGTATGAGGCATGGGTTGAGAGTGTTCTCTGGGTAATACAAAGGGTTGCCAATATTGTTCGCTACAGGCCTTGATGCTCATGTAGGGTATGGATTATCTACCCCAGCCTCTCTTGCTGCTCTTGACATCTGTTATCCTGTAAGGTGGACATTGTGACATATAATAGGCCCACCATATAAGAAATTTTTACAAACCCACTCCACAATGAGTCTAGTTGTTACACACTCACAGCTACTTCCCTTACAGGATATGAATTGTAACATGCACACACACACACACACACACACACACACACACACACACACACACACACACACACACACACACACACACAAAGTCTCACAGTTGCCATGCCTGGGATTAGAACTCCTACTCAATCCAGCACATCACACTACAGCATTACGCAGTTATAGCACATGCCATGAGATTACTGGGCTACTCAAGCCTCAAAGGTGTATTTCAAAGTGAAAGACATCAGCAGGCTTGCCATAGTAGGGCAATGGGAGTGCAGTGTGTGTGTGTTTGGGCCATAAACTCATCTAATCTAGAGGCAAACACACAACACTCAGGCACACAGAGGTTTATATTCCACAGGTAAGTATACAATCATAAATGACTACTGACTTTGTACAGTAATGTTACATAGTTAGCACAAGCACCACAGACACTATAGTGTTGAGGGATACCAGAGGCAAATGTCTATGGTGATTAACATCTTCACATCGCGGTGATTTTAGCCAATTGGATGTATGATGGGAGGCTCTTTTGTCACTGTCACTCTTTTTCCACACATCTATGTAAGTGTATTTTGGCCTATTATAGTGTGTTAACCCTTTTGGATATATGTGTGTATTCCTATGCATTGTGTGTGCAAAGCACGCCTGGTGCTGCATCGAGGAGTGTATGCACTAACATCTTACTGTCAGATATGTATGGTCCACTGTTGCTGCTGTGACATGGCTTCAAAGTGTGTGAGCATGCCCAGTATGATCTTCAAAGCTCTTTGTTGTCTGACATGGCCTTCATTTCTAAGTGTGGGGAGCACACCCAGTATGACCTTCTGTACTGAATGTGTGAATCCATTCCAGGTAGATAGTACTCCAGTGCAGACTTTTTGTGTTCTACACCTACAGCTAGCAACCTGTTTCTGCAGGATATCTGTAGATCAGTTGACAATCAGGGGTCAAAATGGGCAAAGGATAGTGGGTTACTGTAGGTAATTGTGTCTGTGCTACTTCTGCCATACATGGCCTTTTTCAGAGATATTCGTGACATGTGTACCAAGTTATACACTGTGATATTTTGCGTCATCAAGTACTGTTAAGTATACATATTTGCTTGCAGTGATGTCCTTGGGAACACAGGGTGAATGTAGCTGCGGTGTCCAGTATTGTGGTCAGCAGCCTACATATATATTTCCTGCACAATCATGCCATTCTGGAAGGGAAGCTGCAGACACCGCTGCTGGGTCTCAAACGGTTCAAACCTTGGTACAGTGGTGGTGGTCAGAGGATCCCATGCTTGTACATCCATCGACATGACAGTATGGCCATATCCTGCTGCGGCCATACCTCACAGCTGTACAGATTCACACACGCTACCCAGAGGCAGGATCATAATTCTGACATACCCTTCACATTGTGGTTTATGAGCAGGTTTGTAGCCACCCATTCTTGGTAAGGTTTTCAGCCAGGGATAGTATGTGCAAATGGCTGTTTCAGACTTCAGACACCCACTTCCATGCTCCCTACCCCACCTCTGTTATTCTATCCTCTTCCAAACATTATGCAAACATTATCTGATATGTTCCTGTGTTATTACTCTTATCCCAGCAGTAATATGGTGCTGGTTCACAATTCATGCAGCAGGACATGGTGGACATGTTACTGTGATTTGTCCATATGGCCTTGCATTTGGGTTCCTGTGGACTGTGTTATGTTGTTTTTGGGAGTCCATGACATGACATACATTGGCGTGAAGTGGGTGAGGACACAGGCCTTTGGCAGAGGACTGTACGCCATTTGGTAGTGATGCAGGCCAGCCATAGTAGGCTGTTGTGACCTGTCACCCTACAGTCCCAGACTTCAATACACTATATTCCCCTGGGGTGACAGGGTAAGTGTGTTAGGTGTTCATGCCAATATTTCTGTCATTATTGATCCAGTGGGTGTGGATGCTGGCAGGTGCTGCTTACAGTTAGGGACACACCTGTATGGACAATCTGTTTTGCATGTCATTCTTTAGCTATTACACAGAGGTAAATATATTGTACTCATTCCAACAGCAGGGATAAGACCGGGAGTGGTACCTGTGGGTGGTGGTGGTGGGTGATAAGTGCATGTGTGCTATGGACACTACTTTATTTGACCTCACAGATATGCATGGGGTATTCCACTCTATGCTGGCTTGTGCAGGGACATCAGCTGTTTCTCAATGCTTCATACCTATGACCTTGTGGTTCTGCCAGTGTTTCATTAGGATGGCATCAGTATTCCCTACTACTGTAAAGTTTCTCCAAATAATGTGCTGCTAACCTGTGGCGTACAATCTCCAAGGTGTGTCCATTTGACAGTTGGCATTTTTATACACTGTCTGTCAGGGGTACTTTCCTGTGTACTGCTTGTACAAGTGTCTGGGGCCCACATTCATGCCGTATCCATCTTTCAGTTGGTGCACACATATTGCTTCCAAACATTTACATTGCGGCTTACTGCTGGAATGTGTTTTGCTGGGAAGCATTATTTTTGGCACTGCAGTTGTGAGAACTTGGCCCTGGTCATCGGCAGTACTGGCGAATGGCCACTCAGGGCAAACCTCACCATGCATACACATACTGACCATACAGCCCTGCATATTGTACACATGCTACAATCCATCCTGCTACAATTTGGCACAGCTCAGGTAATTCTGTGCCCGTGAGTTATTATACCTACACATAAGCATGTTACTGCATTTCTACATAGGATTGGGGGTACACCTGACTGTTACTACATTTCTGCATAGGATTGGGGGGTACACGCTTCGACACTTGTACACATTTGCTAAGTGACTGTACTACTGTATTTTAGTGTACTCCATTTCATTCTGTATTCTGACTTATCATGCGTTGACTAGAGGCATATCAGTGTACTACAGGTCCCAGGTTCTGATTGACTCACATTTCAGTTTCTGACTTCTTACCCTTCAGGAATTAACATCCCACTGCCTGACCTGTTGTAGTTTGTCTGTGTAGTGGTCTGTGGGGGGATATTCTTCATAGCCATCAATCAGAGGCCTTAGCACAGCCTTGGTTTGTGTTTGTCTACACCTGACCTGCTGGCTGAGACTGTTGTTGGGTATGTGAGCCTCCCTGACTGGCATGTGTGTGTCCTATGGGAAAACACACATGTGTGGCTCCATCACATTTCCTTCTGCATGTGAATTTTGTCATCTTGCCTAGTACTGGCTACTATGGTATGACACCAGTATTTGTTTACAGATCTCATGCTGTGACTATAGGTGTCTACTATCTGCTGGCATCCTATTCAGCCACACCAATTCCCTTGCATGCTCACATCCATACCATAGATACAAGTAACAACAGATACTACTCCATTCAGCAATTGATAGGAAAAGTGACTTACCTTGTGGCTGTGCTAGTATTGAGGATGGTGCTGGAGGGCTGACTATGTCAGATTCACATAGTACACCCATATACATGGTTAAGCACAGGTAGTGTCACAAGTGTTTGTGCTTTCCTTTTTACTTGTGGCAAATGTGCGAAGTCAGAGAGAGGTGGGTGTCATTCTCTGGGTTCCTAAGCTAAGTCAGTGTATGTAAGCTGTAAGGCCTCTTTGCCACAGCCTAAAGGGCAATACGGGGCACATGTCCTTCTGCCTATTGGGGATGGCTCTAGGGTTGTTCTTCCTCCTAGTCACTCTGCCTGTGCAGTCCTTGGCAATGGTGGGGGACTGTGTGGCTCTGTCCCGCGGCTGCTGTTCCCAAGGCTGCAGCTGTTTCCAGAGGATCATATTGTGTAGCATGGCACATACAATGACAATTTGGGTACATATGTAGCTAGGTGAGTACTGAAAGTGTTCCACTCGGATGTGTCCAGGCACTGAACCGTGACTTCATCCCAAACACATGCTCTGTTATGATTCTGGTCTGTGCTTGTGCCCTACATTATGGAGTTCTTGTTTGGGTGTCTGTGCATTTCCTGATGGTGTCATCAGCCATGGCTCCAGTGCTGCAACCAGCATCCCCACTAGGTGGCTGTAAGTGATGTCCCCATTGGCAAATTTCCCTGGTACAGCTGAGTCAGGATGCCAGATGTGAGTCATGATAGTTTCCAGGGCAGCCAGCACAACATATTCATTATAATTCCATGGCATCGCGATTATGACTTGGCAGTTGATGGAGGGGAAGCTTCTCCTGTAGGTTGATGTTGATCCTACTCCTGCGCCACCGGGTGGTACGCATTTGATGCATATGTGTATGCAGTCTATAGCACCCACTACCCCAGGGCAGTATTCTGCTATTTGGTGGAAGAGATGCATATTGCTGGCCAATGCCTCACGGCTGTTGTGGAAATATAATGCTCATCGTGGCATGTAAAAGACATGGCATCCAGGAACTGGTGGAGTACCCTGGATGCTGATGCCTATGAGATCCCTGTGATATCCTCAGCTGGCCTTTGAAGGTACCTGTGGCTAGTATTCTTACGAGGGTCCTACACATGCCTTTGGTATCCAAACTGGGATAGGGTTCCCTCTCTGTTGCACTCTGTGTGTGAGGTTTGGCCAAAGCACAGCTCAACAATTTGCTGTAGGAGGTCCCTGTCCACCCTCTATAGCACTCCACTGTCTCCAGCCTGGGTGCAGTCCCTGGTAGGTTAGCCTGGATCTGTGTACACTCTTCTCCTTCTCCCCTCACTGTGGGTTGGTCATCAGTATTCTCATCCTCGCCACCACCCTCAGCTTCTTCCACATGTTAAGCGATTTATGATAGCTGCTGCAGCCCCTATCATTTTATTGCTTTGTTTGGTAAAATTTCCCTTGCTTGTGTACAAATTCCCATGGTGGTAGAGTTTCTGGGAAAAAACAGAGAGAAAGGTTGCATAGTCTATAGTGGTGTGCTGGTATGGGCTTTCGCTGCCTGTGTAATTGGCTGCCAGCTATGCTAGTTCTCTTTGATTACCTTCCTAATGCTGTTTTCTCCTCTTTCCTGCTATTGCCTCTCCTGTTTGGGCCCGGAGGTCACACCACACAAACACAGTGCTCAGACGCGGCATGTGGAGCCATAAGCTATTTCTTGGTTTTATTTTTTTTCCCTTTAAATGCGCATGGCACACATACATGGCCACACACACACACACACACACACACACACACACACACACACACACACACACACACACACACGTTTAGGCAATGTAAAAGAGTGCTCTTTAGGCAGCCTTATACACACCCCCTCTTGCTTAGCTCCTGCTAATCGCAGGGCAAACCTGAACCACAGGGCTCCAATAAGCTTACAGTATGCCTGACACACCCCGCTATAATGTCAGCTAGCTCTTAGGCATGCACCATGGCTTTCCTGCACCTACACAGTTGGGTGGTGGCTGTAGCCATGAGGGGGATCTTAGGGATTCAGTATCATTCCCCTACATTTGCATAGGATTGCCTGCTAATGCCTAGTTACAAGTCCCACATTGAACCTTTCCCCTTTAGCAATCACATTCACTGGGCCACATGTTGTCTTCTGCCTGCTATTGAGTATGGCAATGGCAAAATTGTGGATTTTGATAGAATGCTTATTTCCAAGTTTTTATTTTTACTTTTTTGGCCCTGATCCCATTTGTGCGCTGTTACTAAGTTGCCCTATGCTTAAATAAGCCGAATCGGCAAAAAAATTAAAGTTATTTATTTATTTATTTTTTTTTGCAACTGTTTTCCATGCCAATGTCCAAATATTTCACCATTGGCATGGTTTCCATATTATATACACCCTTTATTTGCAGCTGTCATGGCTCCATTTTGTAGTTTGCAGAAATGTACTTGGATACTAACCGAAAGTACATATTCCTGCAGACTACACCAGTCCTGCCTGGCTGTCTACCAGCTTCCCGGATCATGAAATTCACTTAATTTGCATGGTTTTCACCTGCAAATGGGGTAATTTGTACAGTAGCTGTGGGTCCATGGTGGAAGAAAAGGTGGAGCTTGTATGTCCCGGAGCTTATTCCTAGATTCTGCACGGCGTCAGAGATACCTGTGCAGCTCTGCACTGTCTTAAGCGTCGCAGAGCTTAAGTGAATCCTGTGAATGTGTCATACGGTTTTAACTATGACTAAATCGCAGTAATTAGTATTTCTTTCTTGGTTTGATGTTTGTGCATCGTAAAATGTTTGAAAGGAACAGAATTGAAAACACATTCACCTTTTAAAAGAAAAAATCCCTTGTTATTTCATTTCATCTCAAGTATGCTGGTACTGCAGGTCAGGTACCTGGGAGAGGAGTGTAACAGTGGTAATGTCTCATGCAGCCACATCTAACTATGGCAATGGGTGTTGGGTGAGGTGTGAAGCCCCAGGGTATTCCCAACCACAGGTGTGCAACACACAGACACTGACATTGTAATGCACAGCATACATTTGTCAGTACTGGGGTGACCAGGCACCCAGTCATATAGTTACAATATGTCCAGCAGACAGATGTTGTTCCACATCTGTGGATC